>NW_022436942.1:72847858-72855222 GCF_009761245.1 Sapajus apella
GCCTCCTGAGGAGCTGAGATTATAGGCATGTGCCACCACACTTGGCTAATTTTTGTATTTTTAGTAGAGATAGGGTTTCGCCATGTTGGCCAGGCTGGTCTCGAACTCCTGACCTCAGATATCCTCCCACCTCAGCCTCCCAAAGTGCCGGGATAACAGGAGTGAGCCACCACCACACCCAGCCATTTTATTTTTTAAATTGTATTTATTTATTTATTTATTTTTATTGCCTGGGTCTCTCCACTTCCCAGGCTCAGGTGACTCCCATCCCAGCCTCTTGAGTAGCTGGAACTACAGGGGCACCCACCACTCTTGAATAATTTTTTATTTTTCATAGAGATGGGGTCTTGTGATGTTTTCCAGGCTGGTCTCAACCTCCTAAGCTCAAATGATCCTCCCACCTCAGCCTCCCAAAGTTTGGGGCTTACAGGCATGAGTCTCCATATTTGGCCTGCCTCCAGGAAACTTAAGGAGGTCCCCTGAGTCATTCTAGAAGGTGTTCTTGTCCTCAGAGTCTTTCATGAGTTTACTGGCCCAGTTTCACAAGAAAGCTTCTTTCTCTAGATGTCCTGAGGGTAAGCTGACCACATAGCATGAGAAGCTTGTCTCCAGATGCCAGGAGGGGTGGTGAAATTGCACAAAACTGGGAATGGAGAACTCTGCTTTCACGTGAACTTGCACGTGATATTGGGAAAGCCAGAACTTCATATTTTCTGGTCCACAAAACAGGGTCATTGGGCAATAGATAACAATGGTAAACAGACCTCATGTCAGGTGCAAGCTGAAACCCTGTCTGAAATTTAAAAAAAACAACAACAATTTGCCTGGCTAATTTTTTTTTAATTTTAATTTTGTAGTAACAGGATCTCCTTATGTTACCCAGGCTGGTCTCAAACTCCTGGGCTCAAGTGATAATCCTGCCTCAGCCTCCCAAGTAGCTAGCTGGGATTATAAGCATGTGCTACCCAGCCTGTCTCCTTAGGTGTAAATTTGGATTAACTGATGGAGACTGGCTGGGGCCCTCTGTTGAGCCTGGGATCAATGAGGAGAAATGTAGTGATCCATTAGTAATGTCTACCATGGATGTGGGTTTGGAAAATGGATGCATGTGTTTGCTATTCTAAGCCCCTGCATATTTAGGCCTAGCCCCTCTGGGGCTAGATAGTCTAGACAGATTCTTGTGTCTCCAGCAACATCTGTGTGGAACAGTAGACAGAACACAGTCCCTGGAGTCACCCAGCAATGGCTTTCAATCCTGGCTTTCTCCATGTACTTGTGATAAATGGTTCAGGGCATTTGGTAAATATGAAATGCAATGTGTGAAGCTCTGTGCATACCCACTGCCATCTGGGGGAGATAGACAAGTTAACAGGCAACAAAACCACACTGTGCTGAGTGCTGTGATAACAGGAAGAGTGTTCTTGGAATACTGAATAGGGGGACCCGACTTACACCTGAGGGGCAGTCAAGGAAGACTTCTTGAGGGAAGTGGTATCAAAGCTGATTTGTTGTTGTTGTAGTTGTTGGATAGCCTCACTCTGTTGCCCAGGCTGGAGTGCAGTGGTGCAATCTCAGCTCACTGCAACCTCCACCCTCTGAGTTCAAGTGATTCTCCTGCCTCAGCCTCCTGAGTAGCTGAGATTACAGATACCCACCACCACACCTGGCTAACTTTTGTATTTTTAGTAGAGACGGGTTTTCACCATGTTGGTCAGGTTAGTCTCAAACTCCTGGCCTCAAGTGATCCTCCCACCTTGGCCTCCCAAAGTGCTGAGATTACAAGCATGAGCCACCACACCTGGCCATCTAAGCTAACTTCTGAAGGATGAGTTAAGCATCATCCTGGAGAAGGGGGCAGGGTGAGATGAGGATGGAGTTTGGCTGGGCTTAGATCACATAGAGCCTGAGAGCCTTGCTGTGAATTTCAGCTTGATTTCAAGGGCCATGGGGAGGCATTGAGGAATTTTATGAAAGAGAATTTTATTAACAAAAACTTTTTCTGGTTTAAGAGATAGATTTAGGTGAGGGAAAAACTGAGGAGGTCCCTTTTAGAATCCAAGCAAGAAATAATGACACTTATACTGGAAAATGGAACACAGAGAGGCAGACCATTGAGAGATGTTCAAGGGATTGAATGGCTGTGGGGGCACCCAGTACTTAAACCTCTGAACCTCAATTTCCTCATTTGTTTGAAGTCATCGTGAGGCTTAAATGAGATGATGTGTGTACAGGGCTCAGCATGGTTCCTGGTACATTGTAGGTGCTCAGTAAATGCTAACCATATCCATTGCATCTCAAAAGTTCAGTAATTTAATTTTTATTTAACAAATGGTAAAACTGAGGCCCAGAGAAGGACAGTGAAATGACCAGCATCATTTTCTCTTCCTATTCTGCAGCCAGCTGGACCCCGGGAGGTTTCTTTTTGGTCAGAGGAAAATAAGGTCTCTGTACTGTGTTCAATTGTGTCTCTCAAAAATATATGTTCAGGCCAGGCATGGTGGCTCACGCCTGTAATCCAAGCACTTTGGAGGCCAAGGTGGGTGGATCACCTGAGGTCGGGAGTTCAAGACCAACCTGACCAACATGGTGAAACCCCGTCTTAAATAATAATAATAAAGAAAAAAAATATGTATATATGTTCAGACTGGGCTCGGTGGCTCATGCCTGTAATCTCAGCACTTTGGGAGACCAAGGCGGGTAGATTACTTGAAGTCAGGAGATTGAGACCAGCCTGGCCAACATGGTGAAATCCCATCTCTACTAAAAATACAAAAATGAGCTGGGCATGGTGGCAGGTGCCTGTAATCCCACTACTTGGGAGGCTGAGGCAGGAGAATCGTTTGAACCCAGGAGGTGGAGGTTGCAGTGAACTGAGGTTGCGCCATTGCACTCCAGCCTGGCAAGACTCTGTCTAAAAGAAAAAAAAAAAATCACAAAAAAAGAAAAAGAAAACAAAGTTTAAGTCCTAACCTGTATACCTGTGAATGTCACCTTATTTGGAAATAGGGTATTTGCAGACGTAATTAAGGCAGGTCATTAAGAGATGTTCAGGGGACTGAATGGTTGTGGGGGCACCCATTACTTAGGTCTCTGAGTCTCAGTTTCCTCATTTGTTTGAAGTCATTGTGAAGTTTAAATGAGAGATGCTTGAGCAAATCTCAGCATGGTTCCTGGTATACTGTAGGTGCTCAATAGGAGGATTAGAGTGGCTTCTAATCTAAGGACTGTCATTCTTTGTTTCTTGTTTTTTTGAATTTATTTATTGTTTTTTTTTAGAGATGGGGGTTTCACCATGTTGGCCAGGCTAGTCCTGAACTCCTAACCTCAGGTAATCCGTCTGCCTCAACCTCCCAAAGAGCTGGGATTACAGGCGTGAGCCACCACGCCTGGCCTGTTTTTGTTTTTTGTTTTGAGTGGGAGTCTCACTCTGCTACCCAGACTGGAGTGGAGTGGCATGATCTCAGCTCACTGCAACCTCCGACTCCCAGATTCAAGCAATTCTCCTGCCTCTGCCTCCTGAGTAGCAGGGATTACAGGTGCACACCACCACACTCAGCTAATTTTTGTATTTTTAGTAAAGACAGAATTTCACCATATTGGCCAGGCTGGTCTAGAACACCTGACCTCAAGTGATCCACCCGCCTTGACCTCCTCAAGTGCTGAGATTATAGGCATGAGCCACTGCGTCCAGCACCAGCATTCTTAAAAGAGAAATGGACACAGAGGTACACAGAGAGAACACCATGTGAAGATGGAGGCAGAGATTGGAGTCATTCTCATCCACAAAGCTGACGAAGTCCAAGGATTGCCAGTAGCCACCAGAACCAGGAGGGAAGCAAGGAATAGATTCTCCCTGAGAGCCTCAAAATAGAAACCAACCCAGTGAACACCTTGATTTCTGACTTCTGAACTCCAGAACCGCAAGAGGATTCACTTCTCTTGTTTTAAGTCACCCGATTTGTGAATTTCCTATACATTATCATGGCAACCTTGGGAGACAGACATAGTCCTCTAAGAAGGTGTCTTACTCTCAGATCTTATCAGCCATCGTCACTGCGCTGGACCTAGGCTCTAGGAGGCGGTTCAGAAAGGAGAGATGGTGGCTGGGTGAGAGGACAGAGTGTTCGGGAGCCTGGGGGTGGCATCACAGGATTTCTCCGCGTCACCTTAGCCGGTGACATGGTTTCCTGTGCGTCAGCCCTTGGAGATGTCCAGTGTAAGTCAAAGCCTTTGTTCCCTACCATATAACCTTGAGGGATGACTCAGGAGAGAAGAAGGCAGGCTGTGGGGTAAGGGAAATGATCAGTGCAACTACAAATGAGAGCCTGTCCCTGGCTCAAGGGGAAAACTAGGCAGAAAAACAACAACAGTAATTACCATTCCCTGTTGCTTCCCTGGACCAGCCTCCCCTCTGCCTCCACCCAGATGATCCTGTCCTCACCCTGCACCCATTCTTCCCCAACATGTGTTTTATTATTTTTTAAATTCCGCTTTATGGAGAAATATAACTTACACAAAATAAAGGACACCAATTGTGAGTGTACAGTTCAATACATTTTAAATGTAAATCCTACATTTAAAATCAAATCCTACCCGACGATATGTTTATCGAAACAGTGTTATGTAACCACCAACACAATCAAGATATAGAACATTCTTCACTCTCTAAAACTTCCCCTTCATACTCCCCAGCCACCTACCCGCCCCCACCCATTCCCTCTGGCTTCTGATGACCATTGATCTGACTTCTGTCACTGTAGATGAGAACGATCATTTCTATCCTTTCACAGCAATGAAATTGCCCAGTAGAAACGTGTTTATATCTGGCATTATTTTTGGTTCAGCATGATGTTTTTGAACTCAGCTTTCATGCTGTTGCAGGGATCCATGGTTTCTTTTTATTGATGTGTAGCATTTCCATTATAGGAGAGTACGACAGTACAGTTGTTGACCTGTGGATGGACATTTATTTCCCCTCTTTCCTCTTATGCTGGTAGGAACATTCAAGTGTAAGCCCTGACCAATCTCGGCGGCCATACCTGTAATCCCAGCACTTTGGGAGGCTGAGGCAGAGTCGCTTGAGGCCAGCCCGGTCAACATAGCAAGATCCCATCTCTACCAAAAAAATGAAAAAAAACTTCATTTTTGGTGTGTGCTGGGAGTCCCAGCTACTTGGGAGGCTGAGGTGGGAGGATCACCTGAGCCTAGAAGTTCGAGGCTACTGTGAGCTGTGATTACACCGCTGCACATTGGGCAATGCAGTGTTGAGTGAAGTGCAATCATAACTCACTGCAGAGTAAGACCCTGTCTCTAATTAAAAAAAAAAAAAGTGTAAGCCTTTTTGTGGACATATGATTTTCTTGCTGGGTAGATACTAAAGAGTGAAATTGCCAAGATATATGGTAAGTATACGTTTAACTTTTTACCCCAATATGAGCAATTTAAGAGCTAAAACAATATAACTTCTAGAAGAAAATATACTAGAAAATTATTGTGACCTTGGGCTAGAGAAGATTTCTTAGTTAGTGCAAGAAAAGTATAAACCACAAAGTAAAAATAAATGACTTTATCAAGATGTAAAACTTCTGTTCTTTGAGAGGCCCTGTTAAAGAAAATGAAAAGGCAAGTCACAGTCTAGGAGACACTATTTGTAAATCATATTTGACAGAAGCTACGTATCAGAATATTAAAAGGGCTTCTGTGTGTCACTAATCAGAAGATAAATGACCCAATTAAAAAAATGGGGGCTGACTGGGTGCAGTGGCTCACGCCTGTAATCCCAGCACTTTGGGAGTCCCAGGTGGGTGGATCACTGGAGGCCAGGAGTTCAAGACCAGCCTGGTCATCACGGTGAAACCCCATCTCTACTAAAATTAACTGGGTGTGATGGACTGTGCCTGTAATCCCAGCTACTTGTGAGCCTCAGGTAGAGAAATCTCTTGAACCCATGCCACTGCACTTCAGCCTGGGCAACAGAGCAAAAATCTGTCTCAAATAAATAAATAAATAAATCAATGGGAGCGGGTGGCCAGGTGTGGTGGCTCACGCTTGTAATTTAGCGCTTTTGGAGTCCAAGGCTGGGATTACAGGTGTGAGCCAGATGTGGTGGCTCACTTGGGAGGACTGCTTGAGCCCTGGACTTTGAGACCAGCCTGGGTAATATAGTCAAAGCCTGTCTTTACAAAATTAAAAAACGTTGGTGGGTGTGGTGGCGTGCACCTGAGGTCCCAGCTCTAAAGAAGCTGAAGTGGGGAGATCACTTGAGTCTAGGAGGCAGTGAGCCGAGATCACACCACTGCATTCCAGCATGAGTGCAGAGTGAGACCCTGCCTCAAAAAATAAAGTAAAATAAAATAAATGGGCAAAGGAATTTTCAAGACACTTCAGAGAAGGAGCTATGTGAATAGTCAAAAAGCACCTTAAAAAAACTCTACATCAATGAGTAAAACAAAAATTAAAACCACAGTGCAGTACCACTCCTAACGTGATACCATGGCAGTGGCTGAAAGTAAAGACTGGTCATTCCAAGTGTTGAGGAAAATGGGAGCAACGGGAATGTTCCAACTCCACTGGCGGGAATGCAAACTGAGATCGCCACGTGGGAGAACGTTTGTCAGTTTCTTCCAACCGTTTGCTTTTATGATTCAAAACATGAACACAGCTTTTAAAATCCTCCAGTGGCCTCACATGGCATTGAAATAAAACCCAAACTTTGTTTTCTCATTTTTGAATTTTTTAAAAATTTTAATTATTCATCTAAACTTTGATCTGTGTCCTGTAAACCCTCTAGTTCACGACACTGCAGCCATACTGCACCTGATTCTGATCTTTAAGTGGAAAAGGCATCTTGGCTCTTCCCTCCGCCTGGTGCTCTTTCCTCAGCCCTTCCTACAGTGGACTCCACGACCAAGTCTCTCCTCAGATGTCCTCTCTGCACAAAGAGCTGTGCTGAACGCCATATCAGAAGGTATCCCTGTCCCTCACCATTTCCCTTACTGTGTCTTATTTACCTCTGAAAATCTCCTGTGAATTTGCCTGCCATCTGCCTCCGCTCTCCCAACTCTTCCAATGAGGAAGGAAGCTCCAAGACAGCGGGAGCACGGTTTCTCTATTTAGCACTGTGCCCCGTAACACAGCTCCCAGCACACAGTAGGACCTTCGTAAGTGTTGAATCCCGTGAGTGTCTCCCATAGGTATAAAGAAAATGCAGATGGTTGATGGCAGAACTGGAATTCAAACCTAGCTCTCTCTGGCTGGCTTGCCTTCCCTTCCCTTTCTCTTCCTTCCTTCCTCCCTTCCTTCCTTTCTTTTTCTTGCCCTTCCTTCCTTCCTTCCTTCCTTCCTTCCTTCCTTCCTTCCTTCCT
>NW_022436942.1:72855232-72885997 GCF_009761245.1 Sapajus apella
TTCCTTCCTTCCTTCCTTCCTTCCTTCCTTCCTTCCTTCCTTCCTTCTTTTGAGTTTCACTCTGTCACCCAGATTGCAGTGGTGCAGTCTGGGCTCACTGCAACCTCCGCCTCCTGGATTCAAGCGATTCTCTGCCTCAGCCTCCCGAGTAGCTGGGATTACAACCACCTGCCACCACACCTGGTTAATTTTGTTTTTTTAGTAGAGATGGGGTTTCACCATCTTGGCCAGGCTGGTCTTGAACTTCTGACCTTGTGATCACCTGCCTCGTGATTCACCCACCTTGGCCTCCCAAAGTGTGGGATTATAGGCGTGAACCACCGTGCCTGGCCTCTCTGGCTTTAAAGACATAGTTCTGGCTGGGCGCGTTGGCTCACGCCTGTAATCCGAGAACTTTGGAGGCCAAGGCGGAAGGATCACCTGAGATCGGGAGTTGAAGACCAGCCTGACCAACATGGTGAAACCCTGTCTTAAAAAAAAAAAAAAAAGACATAGTTCTGGCTGGGCACAGTGGCTCATGCCTATAATCCCAGCACTTTGGGAGGCCGATGGGGAGGATTGCTTTAGCCCAGGAGTTTGAGACCAGCCTGGGCAATATAACCAGACACCGTTTCTACCAAAAAAAAAAAAAAAAAAAAAAAAAAAAGCTGGATGTAGTGGTAGGTGCCTCAGCTACTTGGGAGGCTGAAGTGAGGATCACTTAAGCCTGGGAGGTGGGGGTAGCAGTGAGCCATGAGGGTGCCACTGTGCTCCAGCCTGGGCGACAGAACAAGACCCTGTCTCAAAACAACAACAAAACCTCCAAAACAAACAAAACAAAACAAAAAAAGACTTTTCTAAAACATCCTGCTGTACCTCATAAATATATGCAATTTTTATTTATTTGTTCATTTTTGAGAAAGGGTCTCGCTCTGTTTGTTGCCCAGGTTAGGGTGTAGTGGCATGATCTAGGTGGAGTGTAACCTCCGTTTCCCAGGTTCAAGCTGTTCTTCTGCCTCAGTATCCCAAGTAGCCACGATCACAGGCGTGTGCCACCCAGCCTGGCTAATTTTTGCATTTTTACTAGAGACAGTGTTTCACCATGTTGCCCAGGCTGGTCTCAAACTCCTGACCTCAAGTGATCCCCCAGCCTCGGATCTCCCAAAATGTTGGGATTACAGGCGTGAGCCACCACCGGTGCCTGGCCAATTTTTATTTTTTATTTAAAAAGTAAATTCAAAGGAGGTCAGGTTTGCCAGTAAACTCATTATGGAAATAACTGCCGCTTTCCAGAGTTCTGGGCCGTTGGAACTGTGAATGTAGGCCTGAAGACCTGTGCTGAATTATTCCTTCACAAATGAAGAAGCCCTCTGGGTAAAGAATCTGGGGTCCTTGTTCAAAGGACAACTTTGATAATGATATAATTGTGATGATTTTAAAAAGACAGAGTTCTTGAAGCTCACAGTCAAGGTGGGGCTGAATTCCTGCAAGGCCTGACCTTGATTCCAACCTTAGGGAAGTAGACTCTCCGGCTAGTCAAACGAGGGCAGATTCCAGAGGGAAAAGGCCAAGTTAGGCTCCCAGAATGTGAGTAGCCGGAAGGGGAGCCCAGAGTGCATTAGTGCCAGGACACAAGGAGCTCACCTGTGACTGCAACACTTTCCTCTTCCACCTTGAAGTCAGGGAGTGGAACAGGGAATTGCTGAGGCTCTTACCCATTTTCCATATGGGGAGAGAAAGATCGTAGTGGGGGATACAGGTCAGGGACAGGGCTGAGGACAAGGGGGCTGTTTCCGTGTGGAGGTGCAGGTGTCAGAGTTTGAGCTGGACCTCGGAGCTCATCCAGTCCAGTTCCCTATTCCACAAATGGGGAAACTGAGGCCTTGAGGTGGAGGTGGAAGAACCATGGAAGGCTGGGCAGGTCCTCAGAGTAAGGAAGGGCAGGATTTTACCGAACTTTGGTGCAGTTTTTCTCCTTTCCTTCTTTCCCTCCCTCTTTCCTTCCTTCTTCCCTGCCTCCCTCCCTCCTTCCCTCCTTCCTTCCTTCCTTCCTCCCTTCCTTCCTTTCTCTCTCTCTCTTTCTTTCCCTTTCTTTTTCTTTCTTTCTTTCTTTCTTTCTTTCTTTCTTTCTTTCTTACGGGTCTCTTTCTGTCTCCCATGCTGCAGTAGAGTAACACGATCATAGCGCATTTCAGCCTTGAACTCCTGGGCGCAAGCAATCCTCCCACCTTAGCCTCCTGAGTAGCTGGGACCACAGGTACACACTACCGTGCTTGGCTTGGTGCAATCTTTCTGAGCAGAGACCTTAGTAAAAGTGTGGAGCCTGAAAAGCAGGCAGTGAGCAGGTGGTTGAGAGCTTGGGGTCAGCCAGACCGAATTTTAGATTTGACTCTGCCAATTACCTATTTGGAAACTTGCGTGAAGACTTCTTCCTCTCTGAGCCTCGTTTTTCTCATCTGTAGAATGGGGATGATAACACTAGTAGTCATTTTGTAGGATTCCTAACTTCATTAAATGAGAAAATACATGTTACTTAGCTCTCTGCCTAGTGCTTGGCAGGTGCCTAATAAATGGTTCCAATTAGGATGATTATTGTCATTACGCCTTCTAGAGCTGAAGTGGGGTTGGCAGCGTGGTTGAAAGAAAGCTGGAATGAGGGAGATATTAGTTAGCTGTAACCTGGGAGTCTCCAGAAATCCAAATTCAGCATTTGGAGCAGAAAGCCCCACCTTGAGACCCCCGTCTGACCTGACAATTTCCAGAGTGCTTCCCTGGGACCCAGGTAATCTAATTTTGGGGAAGGAAGTGGGCGAGCTAACCGGTCATCAAGGCACCATTGAAAAGGAAAGACCCGGGAATTCTATTCTTCCATGTCAATCAAGATGGAGACTTCAGGCTGGTTACTGAAGCTCTCAGTTGGTCTCTGTAAAAATGGGAAGGCTTGTAGTCCCTCTCTTGCAGGACTGTGGTGAAATGAAACAGAGAGAAGCATATACAAGAACCAAGCACGGTCCCCACACCCAGGAGACCTTGGTGCAAAGGAAGCGGGTGGGCTACAGCAGCCACTGCCTTCACTCCATGTAAGCGGCTGGAGTTTCTGAAGTTGCCCACTTGGCTCCAGAAGAGAAAGACTCAGAGACATGTTAAGCAGTCTGGACATGCCTGAACTTGCAGATGCCATTTTGAATCCAAGAGGCCCTTGACTGAAAGGAGAGCATTCAGGGAAAATGCATTTGTGCAATTTGTAACTCTGCCTAGATCAGGGCAGATTTTTTTCCAGCCCAGGGAGGGAAACCAGAGTGTTTGGCTTGTGAGCCTTACACACTATTGATCTCATCTGCTTGTCACAATAGTCTGGAAGATAGGCCAGTGAGATGCTAATTTTCCCAAGACCCCAGGAGAGGTCAGCTGGTGACTTCAAGGAGACTCCATCCAATTCGAGGGATGGAGGATAAGGGATTACGACAACTTTGCAAGGAATTAGGCCCCCAGGCTAGAGAGACAGGTCTTGGGCATTTATTCCAACAAGCAAGCAAGCATATAAGCACATACCATGATGGAAGTTATTTGTTTGTTTATTTCTGGCTTCCTGGGGGTCTCCCAAGATGCTGAATGAGGCAAGAAACGTCAAACTCATCAAAGACAATTGGGAACAAAGAAGGGAGCTAACAATGTGCTCTCACTACACGCCACAAATCCTGTCAAGTAGGATTATGGATGCCCATTTGATAGATGAGGAAGTAGAGGTTTAGAGCTGTTAAATGTCTTGCCCAAAGGCCACCTAGCTGTTAAGATAAGAAAGCAGGGATTGGCTTCTATTCCACAAGGAAAAGATTCTTCCTTCCACTCCCATTTTAACTAAATAACATGTATCACCTATGAGGAGTGGATACTAGGGGTTCCCTCGACCTCTCTGGCCCCTGTTTACATCTCCTGCTATTCTTGCCCTTGTTCTGTGGGTTTAGGTTACCCCATCTTCTTTCCCTTTGAATAATCTCTCTTCTCCCGACTCCTTTTTGTTTGTTTGTTTTTGTAGAGACGGAGTCTCACTGTTGCCCAGGCTGGAGTGCAGTGGCTCGATCTTGGCTCACTGCAGCCTCTATTTCCTAGGTTCAAATGATTCTCCTGCCTTAGCCTCCCAAGTAGCTGGGACCACAGATGCGCACCACCATGCCCAGCTAATGTTTGTATTTTGAGTAGGGATGGGGTTTCACCATGTTAGCCAGGCTGGTTTTGAACTCCTAACCTCAGGTGATCTGCCCGCCTTGACCTCCCAAAGTGCTAGGATTACAGGCATGAGCCATTGCGCCCAGCTGTCTGATTCTATTAATGTCTCTGCACTGCACTAGACTTTAATCTCCATGAAAGTAGAGAGCTCGGCCAGGCATGGTGGCTCATGCCTATAATCTGAGCACTTTGGGAGGCCAAGGTGGGTGGATTGCTAGAGCCCAGGAGTTCGAGACCAGCTACCTAGTGAGACTCCTATCTTTATTATTATTATTATTATTACTTGCAAAATAATAATAATAAAAGAAAGTAGAGAGCTCATCTGTCCTGTCCACGACTGCGTCCAAATATTGGTGGAAAAGTAGGGAAGTTCCCGAGAAGACCCCAGCCAAGGGAAAGAATTCATGAACACACAAGCAAGGGGGAGACAGGGGAGCCCAGAGAGGTGGGCGGTCTCCAAGATGCCCTAGAAAGAATCTTTGTCACGCCTCCTGTCCTAGCTGCTCAGATTTCAGGCAAAGGTGAAGGGCCAGACGTTCTCCAGGGCTCCCACTATGAAGCCAGTATGTATTTTGTATGCCATGTGTTCATGTTTTTCCCTTTGAAGATTGCCTGGGAAAGGCTAACAGTCATGGAAGTAACAAACATACTGTCTTCTCTTCTCTTGCCAAAAGCAATCTTTAATCACCCTACCGAGTAATGGGCTCAGAATAGCATAATGGAAACAAAGTACTTAAAATACTTGCTTGGGTGGATAAACACAGCAGAGGAAAAAAAAAAAAAGTCTTACACGTCCAGCCCCATCCTTTTTATTGTATACACAGCTAGGAGATGTGGAAGGAAGAGAATAAATCCCTCCAGAACAAACAACTGTAAATTATACAGAACATACATATTTTAAAGGTCAGCATGATGGCTTGTCCGTCCTAAGGACATCTTTATATTTGTGGTCTGTCCCAAACACCACTTTTTCTTTTAACCAAGTGACAAAAAATAGGTCTGATATAACCATCCAGTGGAAGGGAGTTCTCAAAGTCTTTGAACAGGCTGGAGTGCAGTGGCATGATCTCAGCTTACTGAAACTTCTGCCTCCTGGGTTCAAGTGATTCTTCTGCCTCAGCCTCTTGAGTAGCTGGGATTACAGACATGTGTCACCACGCCCGGCTAATTTTTGTATTTTTAGTAGAGACGGAGTTTCACCATGTGAGTCAGGCTGATCTTGAACTCCTGACCTCATGATCTGCCCACCTCGGCCTCCCAACGTGCTGGAATTACAGGTGTGAGCCATCGCACCCGCCTGGCAGAACAAATCTCTTTAGTTGCGGGGAAGATTAGGAGAGAGTAACATTAGAAAAATTACGGTAGATGGCATTGGGCAGAGACCCTTAAGAAACTGAGTGTTTAATTTGTGCTCAGAAGGCAGGACTCTTCTGCTGATGCCTACTTTTGCTAAAGTCAAAGCCAGAAAGAAGTGACAAAGCTCCGGGTTCTAGAATTCGGGCTGCTGGTCGGGCGCTGTGCCTCACTCCTGTAATCCCAGCGCTTTGGGAGGCTAAGGTGGGAGGACCACTTGAGCCCGGGAGTTTCAGACCAACCTGTGCAACATAGTAAGATCCTATCTCCTTATCTTAAATAATTTATTGAAAAAATAAAAAATAAGGCCAGGTGCAGTGGCTCACGCCTGTAATCCCAGCACTTTAGGAGGCCGAGCTGAGTGGATCACCTGAGGTCCAGAGCTGGAAACCACTCTGACCGACAAGGTGAAACCTGGTCTCTATTTAAAAAACAACAACAAAACCAAACCAAAACAAAGCAGAAAAACTGTAATCTTGAGCAAACTCTTTATTTTCTCTAAACTTTAGCTTTCGTGTCTGTAACGTGTAGACAAATAGAGAAATACATGGCCTGTGATCAGTTTCTACCTCAGGGCACTTAGCCCAGTTTGCTGTGAAAATTGTCAGAACCCCAAATGGAGTCACTGATGTTAAGAAAACCCTGACAAATAGAGCTGGGGAAGGGCATGCAGAGAGGCCTCTCCAGCTTGTATGCCTGATAACAAAAACATCACGAAAGACTGCAAATACCACAACCTTGCACAAAGGTCACTGCAACCTTAACACACAAAAAATTACTTTTGCAAGGACATCTGCCCAGCGACTGCCTGTCCAACTTCAGACCAGCATTATCCTTGTTATTGATCTTTGTAGCCAAGGATAATTATTTCAAAACAATTATGTAATCCTCCTCATTTTTGTCCTTTAAAAACCTTTGTCTTCCTTTACCTCTCTGAATACCCACATAGTTTATTATGGTATGTGCATTCCCATTGCAGTCCTCTATTTCCAAATAAACGTCTTTTCTTTCAGAGAGCTTCTCTCTGTGATTTAGGTTGACATTGCCTAAAAGTCAGAATTATCTGGCCAAGTGTGGTGGCTCACGCCTGTAATCCCAGCACTTTAGGAGGCCGAGGCAGGAGGATCACAAAGTCAGGAGTTCAAGACCAGCCTGGCCAATATGATGAAACCCCATCTCTACTAAAAATACAAAAATTAGCTGGACATGGTGGCATGCGCCTGTAGTCGCAGCTACTTGGGAGGCTGAGGCAGGAGAATTGCTTGAATCCGGGAGGCGAAGATTGTAGTGAGCTGAGATTGCGCCACTGCACTCCAGCCTGGGTGAAAAAGTGAGACTCTGTCTCAAAAAAAAAAGTCAGAATTATCCAAGTGTGTCTCAGGGTGTCCTTGAAGTAGACAAGGTGCCCTTGAAGGCCAGAATATGGTTGGTATGTTTGAAGAAGAGCAAGGAGGCCACAGGGGCTGGAGGCAAAGTGGTTGGAAGGATTCAATTGCCATTGAAAGGGACACATTGAAATGATGGTATGAGACGAGGAGGCCAGAGGGTTGGGGGTGGGGGAAAGCCCAGATCCTGCAGAACTTGTGAGCTGTTAAGAGCTTGGGTTTTGTTCTTATAGAGATGGGGTCTCATACGTTGCCCAGGCTGGCCTTGAACTCCTGGCCTTGGCCGGGCATGTTGGTTCATGCCTGTAATCCCAGCACTTTGGGATGCCTAGGTGGGAAGATTGCTTGAGGCCAGGAGTTTGAGACCAGCCTGGGCAACATGGCAGAAACCCTGCCTCTACTAAAAAATAAAATAAAAAAATTATCTGGGCGTTGTGGCACTCATCTGTAATCCCCCTACTCAGGAGGCTGAGGTGCGAGGATGCCTTGAACCAGGGAGGCGGAGGCTGCAGCACTACATTCCATCCTGGGCAAGAGAGCCAGACCTTGACTCAAGAAACAAACAACAACAACAAAAATAACCTCCTGGGCTCAAGCAATCCTCCCGCCTCAGCCTCCCAAAGTGCTGGGATTACAGATGTGAACACCCAACCCAAGAGCTTTGGTTTTGCATCTGAATAAAAGGGGAAGTTATTTTGAACAAGAAGCAACACATATCCCTTACCACCCTCCCCTCCCCCACCCCAAAGATTTTATTATGAAAACAAGCTGGGGAAGTGGACATGAAACTAGCATTTTCCCCCTGGACTATTGGGTCCTCTCCACTGTGTGACACCCTTTCACATACATTGTCTACTGTGTTCTTTACAATAATACTATTTTCTTCTTTTACTTCTTTTTTATTAATAGGTGGGGCATTGCTGTGTTGCTCAGGCTGGAGTGCAGTAGCACCATCATGGCTCACCACAGCCTCCAACTTCCTGGCTCAAGCCATCCTCCCACCTCAGCCTCTCAAGTGGCTGGGACTACAGGTGCATATCACCACATCCATTGAAGTTTTTGTAGAAATGAGGTCTTGCTGTGTTGCCCAGGCTGGTCCCAAGCTCTAGCCTCAAGCAATCCTCCTGAGTTAGCCTCCCTGAAATAGAAGAGCTGATCAAGAAGTTGATCGCCCATGAATGCTGGTCAGCCAGTTTAACCCTCATAGCTGAGGGACAGGGGATCCAAAATATCATAGGAAGTTTGATGATTGAGAGTCTGATGCCCCCAAATCCACCGGCATCTGGGTCTTTCTGTGGGCAACTGGGCATGTGGTGACAAGTTGATGCGTTTATCTCCTTCTAGAAGAAGTTCTTCCCTGCCCTGGAGCAAGGTGGAAAGATTCTGGGACGGCCAAAACCAAAACTGGGTTGGACTCTCCCAGCTCTGTTTTGGGATAAATCACTTTGTTTTGGGATACATCACTTAATCTTCCTAAATTGTAGAAGTTTTCTAAATCTTTTTTAGTTGTAAAAATAGTAATGGGTTTGTTGGAGGATTCAAGGCGATAATGGAAGTAAATAGCTTAGTAGCTGCCAGGCACTTGCCATGTTCGCAGCTGAGATTAGCTTTTGCTGTTGGTCGTGTCAGCATCGTAGCCATTCACCCACGTGTTTATGAAACAAGAATGTATTGAGTGCACTGTCTTCCGGGTGCCATTCTAGGTTCTGGCATTCTGTGGGGAATAAAGTAAAATCCCTGTACTGCAGCGAGGAGAGATAGACAATAAACAGATGTATACTGGGTCACCCGGTGATCAAAAACATGACATTTGGCTGGGGGCGGTGGCTCATGCCTGTAATCCCAGCACTTTGGGAAGTCAAGGTGGGCAGGGCAAATCACTTGAGCCCTGAAATATGAGACCAGCCTGGGCAAGATAGCGAGGACCCATCTCTACAATTTTTTTTTCTTTTTTAATTAGCCATGGCTCACGCCTGTAATACCAGCACTTTGGGAGGCCGACGCGGGCGGATCACAGGGTCAAGAGATGGAGACCAGCCTGGCCAACATGGTGAAAGCCCGTCTCTATTAAAAATACAAAAATTAGCTGGGCGTGGTGGCGTGCACCTGTAGGCCCAGCTACTCGGTAGGCTGAGGCAGGAGAATTACTTGAACCCGGGAGGTGGAGGTTGCAGTGAGCCGAGATCGTGCCACTGCACTCCAGCCTGGTGGCTGGCAATGGAGCGAGACTCTGTCTCAAAAAAAAAAAAAAATTAGCCAACTATGGTGACCTGCACATATGGTCATGGTCCCAGCTACTTGGGAGGCTGAAGTGGGAGGATCATTTGAGCCTGGAAGGTTGAGGCTGCAGTGACCTTTGATGGTACCACTGCACTCCAGCATGGGCAACAGAGCAAGAGCCTGTCTCCAAAAAAAAAAAAAAAAAATGTTTGAGAGGGTCCAATCACCATTGAAAAGAACATATTCAGATGATGGCATGAAATCAGGCCAGAGAGTTGGGGATGGAGGAAGGGCCAGATCCTGCAGAATTTGAAGACTGTTAAAAGCTTTGGTTTTGTATCTGAATAATGTTACTTCTTGTTATTTTAAACAAGAAGTTATTCCCTTACCAGCCCCCACATTTTATTATAAAAAGTTTCAAGTTTATAGAAAAGTTGAAAAATTATATGATATCTGTATGATTTCTACACTTAACATTGCTTTATATTTGCTTTATCACACATCTACCCATTTACTCACCTATTGATTAATTAATTCATTCATTATTTTTGAGACGAGGTTTCATTCTTGTTGCCCAGGCTGGAGTGCAATGGTATGATCTTGGCTCACTGCAACTACCACCTCCCAGGCTCAAGTGAGTCTCCCGTCTCAGCCTCCCAAGTAGCTGGGATTACAGGCGTGCACCATTGCACCCAGGTAATTTTTTATTTTTATTTTTAGTAGAGATGAGGTTTCACCATGTTGGTAGGCTGGTCTCAAACTCCTGACCTAGGTGATCCACCTGCCTCGGCCTCTCAAAGCTCGGGCCTGTAATCCCAGCACTTTGTCATCTATCTTTTGTTTCGTTGCGTTACAAAGTAAGTTACAGGGGTAGCTGCGTGCATGATCTCTAAAGCAAAAGCACAATCAAAACCAAAAATAGTCAGTAAGAGATAGCAGTTACTTCATCTTCAAATACTTCAGCCTGCATGTCACTAACTAGAATTCAATATCTAGTCACAGGATTTTTTTTTTTGAGACAGAATCTTGTTTTGTCACCAGGCACCAGGCTAGAGTGCAGTGGTGAAATCTCGGCTCACTGCAACCTCCGCCTCCCGGGTTCAAGCAATTCTCCTGTCTCAGCCTCCTGAGTAGCTGGGACTACAGGCTCACACTACCACACCCAGCTAAGTTTTGTATTTTTTAGAGAGACGGGGTTTCGCCATGTTGGTTAGGCTGGTCTCGATCTCTTGACCTGGTGATCCGCCCGCCTTGGCCTCCCAAAGGGCTGGGATTAGAGGCGTTAGCCCCCACACCCAGCTATTCATAGTTTTTAAAAGAAAATATACACACAGTGAAATGCACATCATTCTCTAAATATTTGCATATGCACACACTTCTGCATCCCGACCCTTATCAAGGCAGATAGTATTATCATCACTCCTCCCTCACTCCTCCAAGCAACTGCTATTGATTTTTTGTCCCATGTGGGTTTTGTCTCTTCCAATACTTTAAATGAGTGGAACTGTACAGTACATAGCCTTGTGTATAAAGTTTTCTCTCACTCAGCATAATTTGAGAGTCATCTGTGCTATAACTTATATCAATAGTTTTTCGTTTTTCTTTCTTTTTTTTTTTTTTTTTTTTTGAGCTCTGTGCCAATACAGAGTGCAGTGGCATGATCTAGGCTCACAGCAACCTCCATCTCCCGGATTCAAGTGATTCCCCTGCCTCAACCTCCCGAGTAACTGGGACTACAGGCACGCACCACTGCACCCGGCTAATTTTTGCATTTTTAGTGGAGATGGGGTTTCACCACATTGGCCAGGATGGGCTCGATCTCTTGGCCTTGTGATTCACCTGCCTCGACCTCCCAAAGTTCGGGGATTACAGGCCCAAGCCACTGCGCCCAGCCAATAGTTTCTTTTTATTGGGGAATTAGTATTTCTTTGTATGAATACACCATTTTGTTTAACCCTTTTCCTGTTGATCAACTCCAGGGTGGTTTCTAGCTTTTGTCTGCCTTAAACATCCTTTTTGATGGACAAGGAATAATTTTATATATTTATGAGGCACAATATGATGTTTCCATACATGTATACATTTGGAATGATCTAAATCACCGCCTTGCCTTTGAAAAAAATTTCTCTAGCGGCAGGTTAGAGAATAGACTCTTGGTTGGAAATATAGAAACAGACTAGGTGTGAAGCTCAGGCTTATAATCCCAGTGCTTTGTGAGGCCGAGGCGGGTGGATCACTTGAGGCCGGGAGTTCCAGACAAGCCTGAGCAACATAATGAGACCTGAGACCTCGTCTCTACAAAAAATAAAACCATTAGCTGGGTGTTGTGGCTCACACCTGCAGTCCCAGCTACTTGGGAGGCTGAGGTGGGAGGATCACTTGAGCCCAGGAGATCCAGGCTGCATTGAGCTATGATTGTGCCACTACATTCCAGCCTGCGTGACAGAGCAAGGTGCTGTCTCTAAAACAAGAAAAGAAAACAAACAAAAAACTTTGCTCTTTTGTGTAAAATCAGAATGATTGTAATTCATTCCTTATATGTAAGAAAAGGTATTGAAAATGCAGAACATGGTGCCTGACTTGTTTGAAGCATTCAAAACCATCAGTTGTTATTATTAGAATTTTTCGTCAAACCCCACCCTGGCCTCCATCCTCCCTAGAGCTTTTAAGCTCTCAATTGGAATTTCCCATTGGAGGTAGCTCCTTGAGGAATTTCTGTTATTACTCTCCTCCAGGGTACCTTAGCTGATACAGTTCATTTACAAGGTGGCTCTTTGCAAACGCATAGCTGAGGAGATTGAACCAAAGTGACTGAACCTGTTGAATATAGGAGAAAAGCCTGACAATCAGGTCATTCCTTAAGAAGGAGTGGGTTATCTCCAGGGGAAGGGAGTTTTCTAAGCCTTGAAGATGTTGTTAACTGCGATCATGTATATAAAGTCTTAAGCTATGGTCAAAACAAGGATACCACTGCATTATCACTTCCCTGAAAAAGATAATGCTCAAGTGATCCTTCCAACCTCAGCCTCTCAAGTAGCTGGGACCATAGGTGGGAGCCACCGCACCTAGCTTTTTTTTTTCTTTTTTCAGAGATGGAGTCTTCCTGAATTACCCAGCTGGTCTCAAACTCCTAGGCAAGCCTCCCACCTCCACATGCCAAAGTGCTGGGATTACAGACATGAGCTACCGTGCCTGGCCTCCTTCTCTAACCCAGAGTCTACTCTCTAACCCATAGCCAGAAGGATTCTTTTCAAATGCAAACTCCTGTCAACCAAGCTAGAGTACAGTCTCAAACTCCTGGGACAGCAAGGATTTAAATTCATTGCCTCTGGCTTCGGAGACGGTAATCTTAACTACCATGGCTATACCAATTCCCTTTCCATGGCAAAAGATGAATGCAATGGTCGTAATGGAGCAGATGGATTTTCTTTTCCTCCTAACAAAGTTGACCCCAGGTTGCTAATTCATTTTCTGAAATCTCCAAAAGGACATTATTTGGGCCGAGCGTAGTGGCTCACACCTGTAATCCCAGCACTTTGAGAGGCCGAGATGGATGGATCACCTGGGGTCAGGAGCTGGAGATCAGCCTGGCCAACATGGTGAAACACCATCTCTATTAAAAATGTTATACAAAAATGAGGCCAGGCACGGTGATGCGCGCCTGTAGTCCCAGCTACTCGGGAGGCTGAGGGGAGAATTGCTTGAATATAGGAGGTGGAGAGCTTGAGGTGAGCCGAGATCCTGCCACTGCACTCCAGTCCGAGCAAGAGAGTGAGACCCTGTCTCAAAAAATGATAAAGTAAAATAAAAAGAAAAGGACATCATTCAAAATGGCAACATCAGGTCAAAGTGGGGCTCATGGATTCAGGATGGCCAGCTCGTCCTGGTTTGCCTGAGACTTTCCTTGTGTTAATTTTTTTTTTTTTTTTTTTTTCAGACAGGGTCTCCCTCTGTCATCCAGGCTAGAGTACAGTGGCACAATCATAACTCACTGCAGCCTCTTCCCGGGCTCAGGTAGCCCTCCCATCTCAGCCTCCAGAGCAGAGGATTGCAGGCATACACTACCACACCCAGCTACATTTTTTTTTTTTTTTTTTTTTTTTGTTTTTTTAGTAGAGATGGAATTTCATCATGTTGCCCAGGCTGGTCTGGAACTCCTGAACTCAAGCGACAGGCCTGTCTAGGCCTCTCAAAGTGCTGGACTACAGACAGGAGACAGCGCACCTGGCCGACTCTCCCTGTTTCAGCACACTGAATGTCCAAGGCAAACGGGGGTGGTCTGATGTTGGAAATAGATGCTTGGTGCCACAAAGAAAAATTAGCGCTGAGACAAAGGACCTTTCAGCAATGCAATTTTTACTTCCTGGACTGCAGGAAGGATACTCTTGCTAGCCATCAAGCCTTAAGAGTACAATGAACAAAGGAAAACAGACAAGTTTATCCCTTATGCATTTAGGGTGGTCCTGACTGCTGTGTCTGATCTCCGTTGGCTGGAGCCAGACCTCACAATCTAAACTAAAACCCGATTGTCTAACAACTGAAAACTTTTCTAAACAGGTAAAAAGCAATGGAGAGCTGGGACATGCCTGTGAGCACATCCAGCACAGATATCTTGGTTAAAGTACAGCAACATAGAATGTACTACGTGCCTGTAAGCATGGCATGTCTAACAGCTACATAGGATAGGGCTTAACAAAGTTATTAGCATATTTATTCTTTAACTAGAAAGGAAACTTTAAAAAGAAACTTTTCTGCTTCCCGCATTCAATCACCCTACTCATGAAGCATGATCAGTGTTCACGTAGAACATTTTCCATTTGTGATCTGGATTGAGTGATGTGACTTGATCCCAGGGTGATGAATTTACCCACAAAGCATATTCTCCTTTGGCTCCTGCTCAGCCTTAGGACAATCTTTTTGGATGTGATCCACTGGAGGAATAAACTTAGCAACTTGTATCATCAATCAACTGGCATTTGAGGACATGTTGACAAATAAATGTGCCGTCCCCAAGAGGGCAGGAGATTATTCAGTAGTTCCTCCATATTAACTATAAGCTTTGGGATCCTGAAAGCATTTGATTTCTCCTGTATACAGAACAACATCTCCTGGATGCCAGCTTGCTCCCCTGACTCCACTGCCATGGGTATTGTATAAGTCATGTGCCTTTTCGTTTGGTCTGGGACACTGGGTCGATAGAGCTGAAGGTTCTGGAGCCTTCAACATCTCACTGTCTTAATTCTTCTCATCTACTAAGTAGAACATCAAAGAGAACCACTAACAGGATCTAGCCTCAGGCTGGGTGTGGCAGCTCACGCCTGTAATACCAGCACTTTGGGACACCAAGGTGGGTGGATCACTTGAGGTCAGGGGTTCCAGACCAGCCTGGCCAACATGGTGAAACCCCGTCTCTACTAAAAATACAAAAAAATAGCTGACTGTGGTGGCATGCACCTGTAGTCCCAGCTACTCGTGAGGCTGAGGCATGAGAATCACTTGAACCTGGGAGGCAGAGGCAGCCAAGATCACGCCACTGCACTCTAGCCTAGGTGACAGAGCCAGATTCCATCGCAAAAACAAACAAACAAAACAAAACATCTAGCCTCTGCCTGCTTCTGATGAAAACCCTAGATAATGGAACCACACCCAGGCAGTCTGACTTCAGAGCCAGTCAGATGAAGCCCTATGCACAAGACAGTGATACGTAGAAATACATGTCCATGAGTGCAAATACTAAGAAAAAAGGATTCCAGTGGGCTCTTGAGCTACATAAACTAACAGTATGGGGAACAGTTTAGACTGGTTTCCCCTAAGATGGAGTCTTTTTTTAGGTGCTCAACGTTGTTTTCTTTAGATAAACCCGTCTCTTTAATCTCATCTCTTGAATAGTTCTTGGAGCGGTTGGCTTGTCTTCATTCTTTACCCACTGTCCAGGCTCAGGCCACCTCCTTCTCTTACTCCTAGATTTCCATAAGAACTTTCTAACTGGGCAGCTATTTCCACTCTTTCTTTTTTGGGGGGGGGCGGTGTGGGGACTGAGTCTCACTCTGTCCCCGAGGCTGAAGTGCAGTGGCGTGATCTTGGCTCACGGCGGCCTCTGCCTCCCAGGTTCAAGTGATTCTCATGCCTCAGCCTCACGAGTAGCTGGGACTACAGGTGTGCACCATCATGCCTGGCTAATGTTTGTATTTTTAGTAGACAATTGGGCTTCACCATGTTGGCCAGGCTGGTCTCAAACTGCTGACTTCAAGTGATCCTCCGGCCTTGGCCTCCCAAAGTTCTAGGATTACAGGCATGAGCCAATGCGCTCAGCCTAGAAGGCATTTGAGAGAGAGTTCCTCAGCTATGTCGTCTTTGACCCAAATTTGTGTAATTGACCCAAATTCCTCTGACTTGGTTACAGATTGAAACCCCATTTGAACGTCCCATCCCTTCGGGGCATATTGCTTTGGGCTTTGCCGAGACCTCAGTGCCTGTTAAAGGGTGAGATTTAGGTGTGTTATGTCTTCAGGTTTTGCCCTCTCTTGCTTCTCTGAGGCTAGTGCTCTAGCCGTTCCCTGGAAGGCAGAAAGGACAGTCATGCCTTGAGGTACGAAGTAAGGTGACCTGGGTATCATGATAGAGGAGTTTCCCCAATAAATGCAGCCAAGAACCCTCTAAGGACGGTGATCTTTTATTAGTGGGGCTCCATTGATAGCAGTGGGAATTCCAGGAAGAGGTCTCAACTAAATGTCATCATGGAATGGGGCTTCCAAACCACTGGGGCTTTTGAAGTACAAGGAAGTGTTCAAATACACCCCTGAAACAGTGCCATCTTCTCACCCATTGGCCAAGGATGGCATCAGTCCTTTGCCAACTCCTGGCCAGTGTCAGTTCAACCACATAACGGTTAGGACACCAGACGATGGCCTTCCTTTGCCTACGCAATCTTTTTTCTTCTTTTCTGAGATGGAGTATCTCTCTGTTGCCCAGACTGGAGTGCAGTGATGTGATTATGGCTCACTGTAACCTCCACCCCCTGGGTTCAAGTGATTTTCCTGCCTCAGCCTCCTGCGTAGTTGGGACTACAGGTATACGCCACCAAGCCTGGCTAACTTTTATATTTTTGTAGAGACACAGTTTCACCATGTTGGCGAGGCTGGTCTTGAATTCCTGATCTCAAGTGATCCACCCTCCTCGGCCCCCAAAAAGTGCTAGGATGACAGGTATGAGCCACTGTGCCTGGCCTGCCTAACCAATCTTGGCCTCCAGCAGTGGGCCATTTGAAAAGGGAGTAGAAATGGGCTCTGCTGAGGACATCAGCATCCAAGCTGGAAACTGATCAATAGATTTTGTGCTGTAGCTGGGAGCCTATGCGGGGTCACTGGCAGCTTTACAGTGCACCTTGATGGCACATGTAGGCTGAGGTCTGATCCAGCCTTGGAGGAAGAATAAAGGGGGAAGCCAGCTGTGGAGGCTCATGTTTGTAATCCTTGGGAGGCTGAGGAGAGTGGACCACTTGAGGTCAGGAGTCTCTACTAAAAATACAAAAATAAAAATAAAAAAGCCATGTGCGGTGGCATGGGCCTGTAATCTCAGCTTCTCAGGAGGCTGAAGCAGGAGAACTGCTTCAACCCGGGAGGTGGAGGTTGCAGTGAGCCAAGATCCCACCACTGCATTCCAGCCTGGGTGACAGAGTGAGATTCTGTCTCAAAGAAAAAAAAAAAGAAAAGTCGGGGGATGGGGGTTGTCAACCAGGAACAAATTCCAGAACGAGAGCTACAGAAAAATGCCTTGGAGAGAAAAAAATAAAGAAAAAATATTGGAACAAAGCTGACAGCACCCTTAGCCCATACTGTCACCGAACAGAAATTCAATTTATTTCGTTTTTTGCTAGGATATGTAGCACAGTTTTTGACAGATGTGCTGTGTGCATTCTGTCAAAGAGACGTCTCGATGTGATTGAGAAAATTACAGTTTTTCTCTTTCCTCCTGCAAGCCTTTGCAAGTTTTCCGCTACATGAGCCTCTGAGTGCTCATAGTTAAATACAGATGAGCTCCAAAGATCTTTGTCCCCCTCCTCTGTTTTTTGAGTGCCATCATTAGGGTTGACTCTGTGTGTGTGCTTCTTTAATCTACTGCAAGAAAAAAGACGACGCAACAAAGAAATGAAGAGGAGGGCAGAGAAAGATAAGAAAAGCCCCTTTGGTAAATAGGAGTTAGGACATTTAGGCATTGAGAACTAAGATTATTTACTTATTTGAGATGGCGTCTTGCTCTGTCCCCCAGGCTGGAGAGCAGTGGTGAGACCTCTGCAAACCTCTGCCTCCCAGGTTCGAGCAATTCTCCTGCCTCAGCCTCCCGAGTAGCTGGAATTACAGTCACGGTCCACCATGCCTGGTTACTTTTTGTATTTTTTAGTAGAGATGGGGTTTCATTATTTTGCCCAGGCTGGTCTCAAACTTCTGATCTCAGGTGATGCACCTGCCTCGGCCTCCCAAAGTGCTGGGATTACAGGCAGGAGCCACCGCACCCGGCTGAGAACTAAGATTTTTCAGAGTAATAATGTCTACTGTCCTTACTACGTTCTTCTACATGATAGATGCTCTATTCTGTTAGATTCTTTCTGGTGTTTGTGAATCTCTGAGCTGACACTAGCTTCCTACACACTTTACAGATGAGGAAACTGCTGTTTGGTGAGATTCTCATTTGCCTAAGGTCTGGAAAAATGACGAGGGCAGCTTCACACCCAGGGATACGGGACCCAGATCTGTGCATTAAATGGTGGTACTATGCCTCTGTGAACCAGCAGGACATACATAGTGAGCACCAACAATTTCTCCTGTTCAGCTTTCGCCTTTTGTGTGACTTACCCCAATTTCTCTTTTGAAAAATGCTCTTCCTCTGCTATGAGTATAAAATTGGCAGGAGACTGATCCCCATTTCCAAGGCCCAGAGGTGGGCACATGACCATCTGGTCAATCAGAACATTCTGACTCCTGGCCAAAGTAATTGGTTCATGATGGCCATGTGTTCTAAGCCAGGCCAACACAATTTATTCCGGGAACTCTTAATGGGACTTTAAGTAATTAGAGCACTTTTTTGGTTGAGGTTGCTAAATTGGTAGGATGTCAGCCTGGAGCTTCTGGGATTGTCTTTGGGAACCATGAAAGTAGAGCTTGCATGGGGGTGAAGTCAACTATGTAAGACATGGAGCTGAGCGATAGGAAGATTCCCTGTCTCTCACTGAAGACATCAGTGATTCCAAGGAATCCCTGTCCTTGTTACTCTACAGTACTGATCCAAACGACTGAGTTCTCCACTTGAAGATAACCATGTTATCATCTTGAAATCTCTGGGTGCTACTGGGCTGCCTGGCACCAAGTAAAGGGTCAGAAGTGAGGCCGAGCGCGGTGGCTCATGCCTGTAATCCCAGCACTTTGGGAGGCCAAGGTGGGCAGATCACTTGAGGTCAGGGGTTGGAGACCAGCCTGGCCAACATAGTGAAACACCATCTCTACTAAAAATACAAAAATTAGCCAGGTGTGGTGGTGCCCGCCTGTAATCCCAGCTACTCAGAAGGCTGAGGAAAAAGAATCACTTGAACCCCAGAGGCGGAGGCTGCAGTGAGCCAATATAGCGCCACTGCACTCCGGCTTGGGCAACAGAGAGAAACTCCATCCCCAACACCACACCTCCCGCAAAAAAAGTGATTGTCTATGGGTGAGTGCAGAGACATTCTGGGACCGGTCCCAGTTCTGCCCTGAATGTATTCAGCAATTCATTTTTCCTCTCTGGGTCTCAGTACTCGCATTAGTAAAAAAGGTTTGATTACTTTAACGATCTCCAAAACTGATTAAGAATCAGGTGGGAGATATGCCTTAGTAAATTTCAAGCAAATCCAAAAGCGAAGAGAATAGTGAGGTGAACCACCACATGCCTCCACCCAGGTTCACTAGTCATCACCCACAGCCAGTTTTGGTATACTCATACCTCCACCAACTTGGATTTTCTCCCTCTGTTAGATTCTTCTGAAGCAAAATCCAGGCATTACATCATTTAATCCACAGTACGTAGACCTAAATATAAAGGTTTTTTTTTTTTTTCCCCACAGAATTACATTACCTTCATTTATTTATTTATTTACTTATTTAGATTTTTGAGACAGAGTCTCCCTCTGTCACCCAGGCTGGATGCAGTGCAGTGGCACAATCTCAGCTCAGTGCAACCTCAGCCTCCCAGGTTCAAGCTATTCTTGTGTCTCAGCCACCCGAGTAGTCGGGATTACAGATGTGTGCCACTACGCCCAGCTAATTTTTTGTGTTTTTAGTAGAGACGGGGTTTCACCATATTGGCCAGGCTGCTTTCAAACTCCTGACCTCAAGTGATCTGCCCACATTGGCCTCCCAAAGTGCTGGGATTACAGGTGTGAACTACCGTGCCTGGCCCATTCTTCTTTTTTTTTTTCTTTTTTTATAAAAGAGACAGGGTTTCACCATGTTGGCCAGGCTGGTCTCGAACTCCTGACCTCAGGAGAACCGCCTGCCTCAGCCTCCCAAAGTGCTGGGATTACAGGTGTAAGCCGCTGCACCCGGCCCTGGCCCATTCTTATACTTGAAATTAATGATAAGATCATCAAGTATCAAATATCTAATAATTGTCCAAAATTTCCCTGCTATGTATGTATCTATATTTACAGTTATTTTGTTTAAATCAGGATCCACGTAAGTTTCACACGTTGCCTTTTATTGGGTCTCTTAAGTTTCCTTTACTCTTTATATTTCTGTTTTCTTTAGTTAATTAATTAGTATGGAGAAGGGATTTTGCTAGTTCCCCAGGCTGGTCTCGAGCTCCTGAGCTCAAGTGATTCACCAGCCTTGGCCTCCCAAAGTGCTAAGATTACAGGCATGAGCCACCATACCTGGCCACATTTCTATAATTTCTATATACTCTCTCTTTATTCTTCTGTGTCCCCTTCCTCTTTATTTATTTCTTCCAATTAACTTGTTTTGGAAATTGGCTCACTTATCCTAGAGAATTTTGGGTTGCGAGAGAGTAAAAAATGCACATTTGGACGCCCATTTCAGACATACTGCACCAGAATTTTCAATGCTGAGGCCCAGGAATTTTTACTTTTATTTTAATTTTATTTTATTCTTTTGCCGAGGAGCTCTCCAGGTAAGCTATATGTCCTGCCAGGGTCCCTTCTAAACTGGCATTTTTCAGTTTCCTCTAACAAAGTTGTATCTCCCCAACACAATGTTTACAGACAGGCCTTTGGCGTATGCCCAAAAATGTCTCACCTTGTCAGTCTGTGTTGAATATTGCGTCTGTAGTCATAAACATACGTCATATGTACCGAGCGCTTATAATCTACCCACTAACATGTGTGTCTTGCACATGCGTTGTGTTCAGTTGAGCCTCCCAAGAGTCCTGTGACGTTGGCCCTAATTGGCTGCACCACGTGACATTGCAATATAGCTGACCATTTTCTGACCTATAAAACTGGTCATTTCATAGTGCTTGACTTAATAGCCTCCTTTTTTTCAGATATGGAAAATGAGTCCAGGTGTGGTGGTGGCTCATGTCTATAATGCCAGAATTTTGGGAAGCCAAGGTGGGGGGATCTCTTGAGCCCAGGAGTTCGAGATCCCATTTGTATTTAAAAAAAAAAAAAAAAAAGGAAAACCAAGCTCAGAGTTATCAAGCAACGTAGAGGATGAAAGAAAGGAAGAACTCAGCCCGGGCTGGTGACTCATGCCTGTAATCTCAGCACTTTGGGAAACTGAGGCACACAGATCACTTGAGGTTAGGAGTTCAAGACAAGCTTGGCCGACATGGTGAAACTCCATCTCTACTAAAAATATGAAAATATTAGCTGAGCGTGGTGGCACATACCTGTAATCTCAGCTACTTGGGAGGCTGAGGCTGGAGAGTCTCTTGAACCCAGGAGGTGGAAGTTGCAGTGAGCTGAGATCTATGCATGCATGTCCACTGCCTCTCAATGACAGCTTTCAACGCACTTTGGAGGTAGGTACACAGAGCACACAGCACACCACACACAGAAGGAGCTCAATAAGTGCTCTTTTTCTTCTTCTTTTTTTTTTTTTTTGAGACAGAGTCTCACTTTGTCCTCCAGGCTGGAGTGCAGTGGTGCAACCTTGGCTCATTGCAGCCTCCTTCTCCCCCCACCCCCACCAGGTTCAAGCAATTCTCCCTTCGTAGGCTCCTGAGTAGCTGGGACGACAGGTATGCACCACCATACCTGGCTAATTTTTGTGTTTTTAGTAGAGATGAAGTTTCGCCACGTTGGTGGGGCTGGCCTCGAACTCCTGACCTCAAGTGACTGGCCCGCCTTAGCCTACCAAAGTGCTTGTATTATAGGCGTGAGCCCCTGCACCCTCTCAAATGCTCTTTTTCTTTTTTGATACAGAGTCTCAGTCTCTTGCCCAGGCTGGGGTGCAGTGGCATGCTCTTGGCTTCCTGCAACCTCCACCTCCAGGGTTCAAGTGATTCTCCACAGTAGCTGGGATTACAGGCATCTGCCACCACGCCCGGCTAATTTTTGTATCTTCAGTAGAGACAGGGTTTCACCATGTTGTCTTGATCTGCTGACTTCAAGTGATCCACCTGCTTCCCAAAAGTGATCAGCCTCCCAAAATGTTGGGATTACAGGAGTGACCATTGCACCCGACCGAAATGCTCCTTTTCTTCTCTTTGCCTCTCGGCAATGGCATGGCTCCCCGAGCCTCGTCTCCCCCTCCTGCCCCATCCACCATCCCTGCCAGTGTGACAAATGAAATCCTGAAGCCTGCAGATGCCTAAGGCAGAAAGTAGGCTATGTGTGGATGCTCCTCTCCCTGTCTCTTCTTGTAGCCTATCTGGACACACAGTGAAGAGATCATGTGTGAGTTCCAGGGTAGAGAGAGGATAATTCAAACTTTGGGTATGGGGAAGATTCTAGAATCTCTCAGATGGTATATTGGAAGGGTAGATTTTCAAACTTTTCTCCCATTTTCTTTTTCTTTTTTTTTTATTTTTTGAGATGGAGTCTCACTCCGTCACCCAGGAAAGAGTGCAGTGGCGTGATCTCTGCCCACTGCAACCTCCGCCTCCCAGGTTCAAGCAATTCTCTCACCTCAGTCTCCCAAGTAGCTGAGACTACAGGTGCATGCCACCATCCCCAGCTAATTTTTGTATTTTCAGTAGGGACTGGGTTTCACTATGTTGGCCAGGTAGGTCTCGAACTCCTGACCTCAGATGATCTGCCCATCTCCGTGTCCCAAAGTGCTGGGACTACAAGCAGGAGCCAGTGAGCCTGGCCTTTCCCCCACATTTTCTTTGCAAAAGTGCTGAGGTAGCTAGGCTATGAAAAGCATCCAGCTGTGAGCTGCTCAGCTGACAAAGGGGCCACAGCTGGAGAGGAACAGTGGCTGTTGATTCCAGCTGCAAATGAAAGGGTCAACACCTTGTAGGGAGAAAAAAAATTCCAGACATCAGCTGGTGGAAATGATCCCGGAGTTCCTAGTAACAGAAAGGAAGGCAAGGAGATTTTATTGTTTTAATTGGCAGCTGTCTCCGAATTCTTTTTTTAAAAGAGAGCTTAGAGAGTGTAACCCGGGCAGGTGTGTGTGTGCGCATGCACGCATGTGTGCACGTGTATATAAGGGAAGCTGGAGGAAAACTGTCTGTGAATGTGAGAATGGGAAGACTGGGAGGAGAGATGGCTGCGTGTGTACTAGCCAGGGAGGTAGAGAGGACACTGGCCATCTCCTGCATGTGGGATCTGTGAGAGAGAAAGAGACCTACAGACTTTGATAGTGAGAACTGTCAGCCGGGTGCAGTGGCTCACGCCTGTAATCCTAGCACTTTGGGAGGCCGTAGGCGAGTGGATCCGAGGTCAGAAGATCAAGGCCACCCTGGCTAACATGGTGAAACCCCGTATCTACTAAAAATACAAAATATTAGCCGGGCGTGGTGGCACGGGCTGTAATCCCAGCTACTTGGGAGGCTGAGGAAGGAGAATCACCTGAACCTGGGAGGTGGAAGTTGCAGTGAGCCGAGATTGTGCCACTGCATTCCAGCCTGGGCAACAGGGGGAACCTCAAACACCAAAAAAAAAAAAAAAAAAAAAAAAAAAAAAGGTGGGAACTGCCACAGAGAAGACAAATCTCTTCTTCTTCTCTCTCTCTTTTTTTTTTTTTTTTTTATTTGAGATAGGGTCTCACTCTGTTGCCCAGGCTGGAGTGCAGTGGTGTGATCTTGGCTCACTACAACCTCTGCCTCCGGAGTTGAAGCGATTCTCCTGCGTCAGCCTCCTGAGTAGCTGTATTACAGGCGAATGCCACCATGATTGGCCAATATTTTGTACTTTTAGTAGAGAAGGGGTTTTACCATGTTGGCCAGGCTGGTCTCAAAGTCCCAATCTCAGATGGTGTGCCAACCTCCCAAAGTGCTGGGATTATAGGCATGAGCCACCGCACCTGGCCTGAGAAAAAAAATCTTAATTGTGTGTGTACGCATGTGTCTATGTGAAAACAGAAAGCCGGGTGCAGTGGCTCCTGTTTGTAATCCCAGCACTTCGGGAAGCTGAGGCTGGAAGATTGCTTGAGCCTAGGCGTTTGAGACCAGCCTGGGTGATATAGTGTGACCCCGTCTTAAAAAAAAAAAAAATCAATAAATTTAAAAACATTGAAAATTGTAGATGTAAAACCAGGAAAAAACCGAAGTGGAACAGGGAGAGGGAGCCACGCGTGGTGCAGGAGACGGACTCAGAGCCAGGCTGGAATGAGCGGTGGCACCAGGAGCTCCCTCCAGCCTGTTCAGAAATAGTTTCCAGGAACTGTGGTGCTTTCCCCGCCCCTGCTCTAGGGCCAGCGGGGAGATGAAGCTGCCCGCATCGCTTGTCTTGGCTGCCTCTCAGCTGACACTGCTGACAGGCTGCTTTGATCTCAGGTTATCAGGGTTAACCCTGTGCCCTGGGCCTGCTCTGCCGGCCCCGCCCACGCTCCTCTCTGCTGAAAGGGCATTCCATCAGGCCACCACCCTTGGGAGGGAGGCCCAGTCGGCGTGCCTGGTTGGCCTTGGAGCTTGGGTACTTGGTGCAATGAAGGCACTGACTTTTATTCTCAGAACAGGGATAAACAGGGGCCCAGCTGGGGAAAACAAGTTTTTGAAGCGTAGTCACACGAAATAGAGCCACCAAACAACTATGGAATGTCATATGTTTATGTCCTCATGCCGCCTGGACCTTCACCCCAAAGGATGAGTAGTGAAAAGAAAGAAAACAGGATGGGCAGCCAGGAAGCTTTTTTTTTTTTTTTTTTTTTTTTTTTTTTTTTAATAGAGGCGGGGTTTCACTATGTTACCAGGATGGTCTCAATCTCCTGACCTCGTGATCCGCCCGCCTCGGACTCCCAAAGTGCTGGAATTACAGGTGTGAGCCAACGCACCCGGCCCCAGGGAGCTTTTTGTCTTTCCTTTTTCCCAACTTTTACACTTTTTTATTTAAATCTTTTTTTTTTTTTTTTTTTTTTTGTCTTTTTGTAGAGGATGGGGTCTCTCTATATTGCCCGGGCAGGTATCAAACTTCTGGGCTCCAGCTGTCCTTCTGCTTCCACCTCCACCTCCCTTAGAGCTGGGATGACAGGCGTGAGCCACCGTGTGTGGCCTAACCCCGCAACTTTTATTTTGGATTCAGGGGGTTCATGTGCAGATGTGTTACCTGTGTAGATGACACAGTGCTGAGGTTTGAGGTATGAATGATCCCATCACCCAGGTACTGAGCATAGTACCCATCAGCTAGATTTTCAGCCTCTCCCCTCTCCCTCCCTCCCCTCACTGGTAGTCCCCAGTGTCTGTTCCTATCTTTGTGCTTATAAGCACCCAATGTTGAGCTCCCACCTATAAGTCAGAACACGTGATAGTTGCTATTCTGCGCCTGCGTAAATTCTCTTAGGATAATGGCCTCTAGCTGTATCCATGTTGCTGCAAAGGTCATAATTTTATTCTTGTTTATGGCTGTGCGGTATTCCATGGTGTATATGCACCACATTTTCCTTATCCAATCCATTGTTGTTGAGTAAACTTAGGTTGATTCCATGTCTTTGCCATCGTGAATAGTGCCGTGATGAACATAGAAGTGCAGCTGTCTTTCTTTCTTTTTCTTCCTTCCTTCCTTCCTTCTTTCCTTCCTTCCTTCTCTCCTTCCTTCCTTCCTTCCCTCCCTCCCTCCTTTCTTTCTCTCTCTCTCTCTCTTTCTTTCTTTCTTTCTTTCTTTCTTTCTTTCTTTCTTTCTTTCTTTCTTTCTTTCTCTTTTTCCTTCCTTCCTTCCTTCCTTCCTTCTCTCTTTTTCCTTCCTTCCTTCCTTCTCTCTCTTTTCTTTCCTTCCTTCCTTCCTTCTTTCTCTTCCTTCCTTTCTCTTTCTCTTTTTTTTTTTTTTGGGACGGAGTTTCGCTCTTGTTACCCAGGCTGGAGTGCAATGGCGCGATCTCGGCTCACCACAGCCTCCGCCTCCTGGGTTCAGGCAATTCTCCTGCCTCAGCCTCCTAAGTAGCTGGGATTACAGGCACGCGCCACCATGCCCAGCTAATTTTTTGTATTTTTAGTAGAGACGGGGTTTCACCGTGTTGACCAGGATGGTCTCGATCTCTTGACTTCGTGATCCACCTGCCTCGGCCTCCCAAAGTGCTGGGATTACAGGCTTGAGCCACCGCGCCCGGCTCCTTTCTCTTTCTTTTTCTCTTCTTTCTTTCTCTTTGTTGTTTCTTTCTTTCTTTCTTCTTTTCTCTCTTTTTCCTTCCTTCCTTCTCTCTCTTTTCTTTCCTTCCTTCCTTTTTTCCTTCCTTCTTTCTTTCTCTTCCTTCCTTTCTCTCTTTCTCTCTCCTTCCTTCCTTCCTTCCTTCCTTCCTCCCTCCCTCCCTCCCTCCCTCCCTCCCTCCCTCCCTCCTTCCTTCCTTCCTTCCTTCCTTCCTTCCTTCCTTCCTTCCTTCCTTCTTTCTTATCTTCTTTTTGAGACAGAGTCTCACTCTGTCACCAGGCTGGACTGCAGTGGCACGATCTTGGCTCACTGCAACCTCCTCCTCCCGGGTTCAAGCGATTCTCCTTCCTCAGCAAGGTGGGGCTACACGCTTGCACTACCACGCCCAACTAATTTTTTTTTTTTTTTTTTTTTTAGACTGAGCCTTACTCTGTCTCCCAGGCTGGAGTGCAATGTCCCAGTCTCAGCCCATTGCAACTTTCACCTCCCAGGTTCAAGCGATTCTCCTGCCTCAGCCTCCCAAGTAGCTGGGATTACAGGCACCCGCCACCACGCCCAGCTAATTGTTGTATTTTTAGTAGAGTCAGGGTTTCACCATGTTGGCCAGGATGATCTCCATCTCTTGACCTTGCAATCTGCCCGCCTCAGCCTCCAAAGTGTTGGGATTGCAGGCGTGAGCCACTGCGCCCAGCCACGAAGTTCTCTTTTAGGTAGAATGATTTGTTTTCTTTTGGATATACTCAGTAGTAGGATTGCTGAGTTGAATGGTAGTTTTTTATTTATTTATTTATTTATATATTTTTAAAAAGACGGGGTTTCATCATGTTGGTCAGACTGGTCTTGAACTCCCAACCTCAGGTGATCCACCCATCTTGGCCTCCAAAGTGCTTGGATTACAGGCGTGAGCCACCACGCCCGGCCTTGAATGGTAGTTTTGTTTTAAGTTCTTATAAGCCTCGACCTCTCTGGCCCAAGTGATCCTCCCACCTCAGCCTCTAGAGCAGCTGGGACCACAGTTAACGTACTTTTGGGGATTTTTTCTTTTGTAGAGTTGGGGTCTCACTATGTTGCCCAGGATAACCTCGAACTCCTGAGCTCAAGCGATCCTCCCACCTTGGTCTCCCCAAATGCTGAGATTGCTGTTGTGAGCCAATGCACCTGGCCCTATTTTAAGTTCTTTGAGAAATCTCCAGACAGCTTTCCATAGTGGCTGAACTAATTTACAGTCCCGCCAGCAGTGCATAAGCATTGCCTTTTCTTGGCAGCCTCACCATCTGTTGTTTCTTTGACTTTTTAGTAATAGCCATTCTGACTAGTGTGAGATGGTACCTCAGTGTCCTTTTGATCTGCATCTCTCTGATGATTAGTAATGCAGAAAATGTTTTTTCTATGTTCATTGGCTGCTTATATGTCTTTTTTTTTTTTGGGAGGGATGAAGTTTCGCTCTTGTTGCCGAGGTTGGAGTGCAATGGCACAATCTCAGCTCCCCACAACCTGACTCATTTTTGTATTTTTAGTAGAGACAGGGTTTCTCCATGTTGATCAGGCTGGTCTTGAACTTCGAACTCCCAACCTCAGGTGATCCATTTGCCTTGGCCTCCCAAAGTACTGGGATTACAGGCATGAGACACCGTGCCTGACCACTTGTGTGTTTTAAAACTTGCTTTCTTTATGATAGAACGATTTATAATCCTTTGGGTATATACCCAGTAATGGGATTGCTGGGTCAAATGGAATTTCTATTTCTAGATCCTTAAGGAATCGCCACACTGTCTTCTACAATGGTTGAACTAATTTGCACTCCCACCAACAGTGTAAAAGTGTTCCTATTTCTCCACATCCTCTCCAGCATCTGTTGTCTCCAGATTTTTTAACGATCACCATTCTAACTGGCGTGAAATAGTATCTCAATGTGGTTTTGATTTGCATTTCTCTAATGACCAGTGATAATGAGCATTTTTTCATAAGTTTGTTGGCCTCATAAATGTCTTCTTTTGAAAAGTGTCTGTTCATATCCTTCGCCCACTTGTGAATAGGTTTATTTGTTTTTTTCTTGTAAATCTGCTTTAGTTCTTTGTAGATTCTGGATATTAGCCCTTTGTCAGATGAGTAGATTGCAAAAATTTTTTCCCATTCTGTTGGTTGCTGGTTCACGCTAATGATTGTTTCTTTTCCTGTACAGAAACTCTTAAGTGTAATTAGATCCAATTTATCTATTTTGGCTTTTTTTGTCACTGCTTTTAGTATTTTTTTTTTCTTTTCTTTCTCCCAAAACACAGGATATTTGAATGATTTTGGTGTTTTAGGCATGATGTTCTTGCCTATGCCTATGTCCTGAATGGTATTGCCTAGGTTATCTTCTAGGGTTTTTATGGTGTTAAGTCTTATATTTAAATCTTTAATCCATCTGGAATTAATTTTAGTGTAAGGTGTCAGGAAGGGGTCAAGTTTCTGCTTTCCGCACATGGCTAGCCAGTTTTTCCAACATCATTTATTAAACAGGGAAGTCATTTTTGTCAAAGTTCAGATGGTTGTGGATGTGCGGAGTTACTTCTGAGGCCTCTGTTCTGTTCCATTGGTCTTTGTCTCTGTTTTGGTACCAGTACCATGCCGTTTTGATTACTGTAGCCTTGTAGTATAGTTTGAAGTCAGGTAGCATGACGCCTCCAGCTTTGTTCTTTTTGCTTAGGATTGTCTTGGCTATGCAGGTTCTTTTTTGGTTCCACATGCAGTTTAAGGTGATCTTTTCCAGTTCTGTGAGGAAGGTCAATGGTAGCTTGATGGGGATAGCATTGAATCTGTAAATTACTTTGGGCACTATGGCCATTTTCATGATATTGATTCTTTCTACCCATGAGCATGGAATGTTTTTCCATCTGTTTGTGTCCTCTCTTATTTCCTTGAGCAGTGGTTTGTAGTTCTCCTTGAAGAGGTCCTTCACATCCTTTGTTAGTTGTATTCCTAGGTATTTTATTCTCTTTGTAGCAATTGTGAATGAAAGTTCACTCATGATTTGGCTCTCTGTTTGTCTGTTATTGGTGTATAGGAATGCTTGTGATTTCTGCACATTGATTTTGTATCCTGAGGCTTTGCTGAAGTTGCTTATCAGCTTAAGTCGATTTTGGGCTAAGATGATGGGGTCTTCTAAATGTACAATCATGTCGTCTGCAAATAGACTGGACAAAGAAAATGTGGCACATATACACCATGGAATACTATGCAGCCATAAAAAAGGATGAGTTCATGTCCTTTGTAGGGACATGGGTAAATCTGGAAACCATCATTCTCAGCAAACTGACACAAGAACAGAAAACCAAACACTGCATGTTCTCACTCATAGGTGGGCGCTGAACAATGAGAACACATGGGCACAGGGAGGGGACAGCAGGGAGTGGGGAGTTTGGGGAGGAATAACACTGGGAGAAATGCCTAATGTAGAAGACGGGGGGATGGAGGCAGCAAACCACCATGGCATGTGTATACCTATGCAACAATCCTGCAAGATCTGCACATGTACCCCAGAACTTAAAGTTCAATAAAACAACAAAGAAAAATTTGTGCAACTATGTAGATATTTAACCACAAATATAATTAAAATATATTTCTATCTTCAGCTTGTATAGGCATTAGCAAGCCCTCTTCCAGAATGTATTTCCCATTTACGCAACCAGCACTGTATGAGGGATTATTTATTATCTAATTGTCTTTATTTTTCAAACCCTACAGTGTAAACTTTGTGGTCAGAGGTCTTTAATTTCATTCATCATAGTATTTGCAATTTTTAATTAAATAAATACATTTGATTTGAGTTTGGAAAAGAAAAGTTTGCTTTCTTCTCTTAAGACCTATGTTGAGTCATTGGATGTCCTTGGGCAAATTTTACTTCTCTTTGGAATTAAGTTTTCATCCCCCATCTTGTAAAATAAAAGTGCTTTTATAACTCTAGAAACCTCTCTTCAAGCAAAATCATGTGCAGAAATCCAATATGTAAAACAGATTGAAGAAGAGTGGGGCTGGTAGAAGGGGGTATGAAGATGTGATGCCTACACTCTGTTCTAGCCCATGTGTTGATTCCCTTTCTTTTTTTGAGACAAGGTCTTGCTCTGTCGCCCAGGCTGGAGTGCAGTGGTATGATCATGGCTCACTGCAGCCTTGACCTCCCAGGCTCAAGCGATCCTTCCACCTCAGCCTCCCAAGTAGCTGGGACCACAGGTGGGTGTCATCACATCCAGTTAATTCTTTTTAAATTATTATTTTATTTTAAGACAAAGTCTTGCTTTGTTGCCCAGGCTGGAGTGCAATGGCACAATCTTGGCTCACTGCAACCTCTGCCTCCCAGGTTCAAATGATTCTCAGGGAGAATCGGAGGCCTCAGCCTCCTGAGTAGCTGGGATTAGAGGCATGTGCCACCATGCCCAGGTAATTTTTGTATTTTTTAGTAGAGACTGGGTTTCACCATGTTGGCCAGGCTAATCTTGAATGCTTGACCTCAGGTAATTCACCCACCTCAGCCTCCCAAAGTGCTGGGATTACAGGCGTGAGCCACTGTGCCTGGCCTAATTTTTTAAGTATGTTTTTCATAGAGGTTGGGGTCTCACTGTGTTACCCAGGATGGCCTGAAACTCCTGGCCTCAAGTGATCCTCTTGCCTCAGCCTCCTAAAGTTCTAGGATTATAGGCATGAGCCACCACACCTGGCCCTGATTTTTCCCTTTCTTTTTTTTTTTTTTTCTTTGGGACGGAGTTTCGCTCTTGTTACCCAGGCTGGAGTGCAATGGCGCATTCTCGGCTCACCGCAACCTCCGCCTCCTGGGTTCAGGCAATTCTCCTGCCTCAGCCTCCTGAGTAGCTGGGATTACAGGCA
>NW_022436942.1:72886097-72886923 GCF_009761245.1 Sapajus apella
GGGGTTTCACCGTGTTGACCAGGATGGTCTCGGTCTCTTGACCTCGTGATCCACCTGCCTCGGCCTCCCAAAGTGCTGGGATTACAGGCTTGAGCCACCGCGCCCGGCGATTTTTCCCTTTCATAAGGACATGAGTCATACTGGATTGGAGCCTACCTTAAAAACCTCATTTTAATTCCATTTCCTCTACAGACACTGTTTCCAAATCAGGTCATATTTAGAGGACTGGGAGCTAGGACTTCAACCTGTCTTTTTCAAAGGATGAAATTCAATGCATCACCCCCACTATGCCTTTTTAAAATTCTTGACTCAGAGAGTTCGTGAACATAATAAAATGGGTTCTGTTTTATATCACAAGCATTGGGGCAATTTGTTACTTAGCAATAGTAACTGCAAGAAGGGGTTAAACTGAAGTAATATAGATGCATCAGCCCTATCTGGGTTCAAGCCCGGTTCCTTAACACCTTTATTTATTTATTTATTTATTTATTGTTTGAGATAGAGTCTCACTCTGTCACCCAGGCTGGAGTGCAGTGTTGCAGTCTTGGCTCACTGCAACCTCTGCCTCCCAGGTTCAAGCCATTCACCTGTCTCAGCCTTTCTAGTAGCTGGAACTACAGGCGTGTGCCACCACGCCTAGCTAATTTTTTGTGTTTTTAGTAGAGACAGGGTTTCACCATATTGGTTAGGCTGGTCTCGAACTCCTGAATTCAGGTGATCTGCCCACCTTGGCCTCCCAAAGTGCTGAGATTACAAGCATAAGCCACCGCGCCTGGCCGAATTTTTTATTTTATTTTATTTTATTTTATTTTATTTTATTTTATTT
>NW_022436942.1:72887023-72887580 GCF_009761245.1 Sapajus apella
GAAGCAGGAGGATCGCTCGAGCCTGGGAGGTCAAGGCGGCAGTGAGCTGTGATCGCACCACTGCAGCTATTCCAGACTGGGTGAGAGAGGGAGACCCTGTCTCAAAAAGAGAGGGAGAGAGACAAAGAAAAAGAAAAAAGTTTTGGAGACCAGCTGCATAACAATGTGTATGTAATCTAACGCTGCCAATCCCTGCACTTTAAAATGTTGGTTTCTTTTTTTTAATTAAAAAAATCAGCTAAAGAAAAGTACCTTTCTTTCTTTTTAAAAAAATAATTTCGACTTTTATTTATGTATTTATTTTTTGAGATAGAGTCTCACTCTGTCACCCAGGCTGGAGTGCAGTGTTGCAGTCTTGGCTCACTGCTACCTCTGCCTCCCAGGTTCAAGCCATTCACCTGTCTCAGCCTTTCTAGTAGCTGGAACTACAGGCGTGTGCCACCACGCCTAGCTAATTTTTTGTGTTTTTAGTAGAGACAGGGTTTCACCATATTGGTTAGGCTGGTCTCGAACTCCTGAATTCAGGTGATCTGCCCACCTTGGCCTCCCAAAGTGCT
>NW_022436942.1:72887680-72893929 GCF_009761245.1 Sapajus apella
TTTTTTTTTTTTTTTTTTTCTTTGGGACGGAGTTTCGCTCTCGTTACCCAGGCTGGAGTGCAATGGCGCATTCTCGGCTCACTGAAACCTCTGCCTCCTGGGTTCAGGCAATTCTCCTGCCTCAGCCTCCTGAGTAGCTGGGATTACAGGCATGCGCCACCATGTCCAGCTGATTTTTTGTATTTTTAGTAGAGACGGGGTTTCACTATGTTGACCAGGATGGTCTCGATCTCTTAACCTTGTGATCCACCTGCCTCGGCCTCCCAAAGTGCTGGGATTACAGGTGTGAGCCACCACGCCCGGCCTTCTCCTCAACATCTTAATCCATTCTATTTTCTTCTCTGAGCCTACTTTCCTTATCAGGAAAATAGAGTTTGATTTGAGAGGATATCTGTAAAGTCTCTGGCATCATAGCAAGTCTTTGCAAAGGTCTTTTGTCCCTATTCTTTCTTCTGAAATTACCCCTGGCTACAAGGCTCTAAAGATGTTGGGGAATAAGTTTGAGTTCCTGAATTTTGGGGGAAGCCCTTGGGTCCTGGGAACTGGATCTTTATTTCATACTTACTTGGATGAGGCCATGCGTTCCTTTAGTAAGTTACTTCTTGGAGCTCCTTCCCTGCTCAGACTTTCAAGACAATTTAGTCTGAGCTAACCTTGGTTTCTTGTTACCAAAGAGAAATGAGGCTCCTGCAAAGTCCTTGCAGAAAGGCTCTGACATCAAATAGCAAGTGCCCTACTGCATCCGAGGAGCTGAGTATAAATAAATCAAAACCATACCAGCTCCCTTTCCCTATAAGCACACACATGTAATTTCATTACAGCCGGAGTGAAGAGCTGCAGGCTAAATGTGTTTAGGGCTTGCCTGAATCCAGCATGCTATTGGAAGATCTGGGTCTGTTGGCCAACTGAGGAAGAGGACCTTCTTTCCCTTTTCCCCTCCTGCTATATCTAAGGTTTGTGTTCTCCCCAAATTCATGTGTTGCAACCTAATCACCAGTGTGATGGTATTAAGGGTTGGGGCCCTAGGAAGGTGAGGAAGTCATGAGGATGGGGCACTTATGAATGGGATTAGTGCCATTAGAAACAGGCCTGCCAGGTGAGATGGCTCATATCTATAATCCCAGCACTTCGGGAGGTCGAGGCAGGTGGATCACCTCAGATCACCAGCCTGGCCAACATGATGAAACCCTATGTCTACTAAAAATACAAAAATTAGCCGGGTGTGGTGGCACATGCCTATAATCACAGCTACTCAGGAGGCTGAGGCAGGAGAATTGCTTGAACCTGGGAGGCAGAGGTTGTAGTGAACTGAGATTGCGCCTTTGCACCCCAGCCTGGGCATCAAGAGCTAAACTCCATTCAAAAAAAGAAAGAAAGAAAGAAAGGAAAGAAAGAAAGAAAGAAAGAAAGAAAGAAAGAAAGAAAGAAAGAAAGAAAGAAAGAGAGAGAGATAGAGAGAAAGAAAGAAAGAAGGAAGGAAGGAAGGAAGGAAGGAAAACTGAGAGTCCAGTCACCGTTGCTCACATCTGTAATCCCAGCACTTTGTGAGGCTGAGGCTGGAGGATCACTTGAGGCCAGGAGTTTGAGACCAGCCTGGCTGATATGGCGAAACCCTGTCTCTACTAAAAATATAAAAATTAGCTGGGTGTGGTGGCACATGCCTGTAGTCCCAGCTACTTTGGAGGCTGAGGCATGAGAATCACTTGAGGCCGGGGGGTGGAGGGTTCAGGGAACCAAAAACAAACCCCCACAACCCCACCCCGGGGGAAAAACCAAAACCCTTTTTTAAAAAAAAAAAAAAAAAAGAAAAAGAAAAAGAAAAATTCAGAGGAGCACAGATGTAATTTTATTTTCTTTTTACTTTTAAAAATTATTGCAAAATATACATAATATAAAATTTACAATTTTTAACATTTTTAATTACTTTTTTTTGAGACAGAGCCTCACTCTGCCACCCAGGCTGTAGTGCAGTGGCGCAGTCTTGGCTCACTGCAACCTCCGCCTTCTGGGCTCAAGTGATCTCCTGCCTCAGCCTCCTGAGGATTACAGGTGCAAACCACCATGCCTTGCTAATTTTTGTATTTTTAGTAGAGACAAGGTTTTGCCATGTTGGCCAGGCAGGTCTTGAATTCCTGGCCTCAAGTGATCCACATGTCTTGGCCTCCCAAATTGTTGGGATTACAGGTGTGAGCCACTGTGTATGACCCATTTTTGGCATTAAAATTTTTTTTTTTTAAATAGAGATGGGGTTGCCATCTCTATGTTGCCCAGGCTGGAGTGCAGTGGCTATTCACAGGCACAATGCCACTACTGATCAGCACAAGAGTTGTGACCTGCTCTGTTTCCAACCTGGGCTAGTTCACCCCTCCTTAGGCAACCTGGTGGTCCCCTGCTCCCAGAAGGTCACCATATTGATGCTGAACTTAGTGTGGACGCCCGATCGGCATAGCGCACTACAGCCCAGAACTCCTGGGCTCAAGCGATCCTCCAGCCTCAGCCTCCCGAGTAGCTGGGACTACAGGCACGTGCCACTGCGTACAGCCCATTTTTAAGTGAACAGTTGAGTGGCATTAAGTGGCATCATATAGATATGCAGCTCTCACAACCACCCATCTCCAGCACTTTTTCATCTTGCAAAACCAAAACTCTGTACCGACTAAACACTCACTCCCCATTCCGCATCTCCTAATTACCCGGTAACCACCGTTCTATTCCTTGTTTCTATGAATTTGATTAGTCTAACTATGTGTGTAAGTGGAATCATATAATATTTGTTCTTTTGTGTCTGGCTTGTTTTACTTAACATAATGGTCTCATGTTTCATCCATGTTGCAGCATGTGTCAGAGTTTCCTTTTCTTGTTTTTATTTATTTTTTTGCAGAGACAGGAACTTGCTCTGTTGCCTAGGCTGATTTTAAACTCCAGGAGTCAAACAATCCTCTGGCCTCACCTCCCATGGTGCTAGGATTACAAGCATGAGCCACTACACCTGGCTGAAATTGGCTTTTTAGGACTGAATAATAATCTGTTGTATAGAAGTACCATATTTTGTTTATCCGTTCCATTCCTGGGAGAAATTTCTGGTTTTTTGGAGAAAGAATGGATTGAGTCACCTAGCATCAAAGATGTATTCCAATTCTGAATAGCTACGAGCAGGTGAAGTGCGATGGAGCAGGTGGAGAGAAGCACATCACTTCCACAAGGTTGTCAGTGATGAGGGTGTGGACAGATTAGGACTCCTGAGAAATGTACACAACTTGCAATAAAAGTAACAATAGAACTATTTAGAAGACATAGAACACAAAAGGAGAAGAGAGTAACTTTTTCTTGAGGATTAAGAGTAAAGAAGAAGAATTTTTGCAAGGTATACGTCTTAACCAGGGTAAGTTAAATTATGACGTGGTAATAAACAGACCTCCAAATCTCAGCAGCTTAACACCACAAGGGTTAACTGTTACCAGTCCTACAGTCTGTCACAGGTCAGTGAGGACTCTGCTCCACATAGTTACTCGGGGACTCAGCTTGACGGAAGTGCCACCATTTTGTAGACTTGCCATATGGAATATTTGACTTCCCTGGTCATCACAGCCAAGGAGAAGGGAACGATGAGAGATGACACATAGCTTTTACCCACAGTTCACTGGCTAATACTTGTTATATGGCCTCAATCAACTGTAAGGGATATACGGGAGCAAATGGAGTATTTGGGGACCACTTGTGTTTGTCGCGGTAGGTTAGCAGTGAGATCGTTTTTGGTCAAGGCAGTGGTTCTCAACTAGGGGATGATTTTGTCCCCCGGACAACATTTGGCAATGTCTGAAGACATTTTGATTGTCACAATGGGTCTATTACCGACATCTAGTGTGTAGAGGCCAGGGGTGCTGTTAAACATCCCGCAATGCATGGGACAGCCTCTCCTAAAGAATGACCCAGCTCAGAGTGTTCAATAATGTCAAAGCTGAGAAACCTTGGGTCAAAGGAACATCTTGAACAAAGGGACAATTGTGAAGACAGGATCCTTGGGGAGAAGCAAAATAGCATAGTAGTTAGAAATTTGGACTCTGCAATCTGTCAGTTCTGGGTTGAAATCTAGCATCTTCTAATTTACTAGCTGCATGACCTCTGACAAGTGGCTTAACCTCTCTGACTCAGTTACTGAGAAGAATAGTAGAATCCATTCAGCATATAGCCTGACACTAGAAGTTCTCAGTAATGGTGGCAACTATTTCAATGGCAAAACCCGCAATTTTGCACAAACTTAATATTAGGCTCATTTACATTTGTAGTTTGGAGAGCCTAAAGCATATTCGGGGGGCAGTTGCAGTAAGTGTGATTGGAAAGGGTGGCAAATGTCAGAGTTTGGACCAGGGACGGGGCAGTTCTTGAATACTATGAGCTAACTTAAAAAAAAAATTGGCCTGGGTCTGGTGGCTCACGCCTGTAATTCCAGCACTTTGGGAGATCAGGGAGGGTGGATCACCTGAGGTCAAGAGTTCGAAACCAGCCTAGCCAACATAGTGAAACCTCATTTCTACTAAAAATATAAAAATTAGCCGAGCGTGGTGATGGGCACCAGTAATCTTAGCTACTCAGGAAGCTGAGGCAAGAGAATTGCTTGAACTTGGGAGGTGGAGTTTGCAGTGAGCCAAGATTGCACCACTGCACTCCAGCCTAGGCAAGAGAGACTCTGTGTCAAAAAAAAAAAAGAAGTGAAATTTACATAACATCAATTAACCATTCTGAAGTGTGCTGTTCAGTGGCATAGAGTGCATTCACAATGTTGTGCAACCACCACCTCTCTCTAGTTTCAAGACGTTTTTATTGCCCCGGAAGAACACCTCATACCCATTAAGTAATCACTCCCCGTTCTCTCTTCCCTCCCGCCCTAGGCAAGCACTAATCTACTGTCTGTCTCTATGGATTTGCCCATTCTGGACACTTTGTATAAATGGAGTCATCCAATATGTGGCCTTTTCTATCTAGCTTCTTTAACTTAGCATCATGTCTTCAAGTTCATCTGTGTTGTAGGATGTGCCAGGACCTCATTCCTTTTTATGGCTGAAAGGTTTTCCATTTTAGGAGTATACCACAATTTGTTTATCCATGTAGCCATTGATAGACATGTGGGCTATTTTCAACTTTTGACTGTTAGGTATCTTGCTGCTGTGGGTATTCACATACATACCATGTGTGACACACACACACACCTATATATATATATATATTTTTTTTTTCTTTTTCTTTTTTTTTTCTTTTTAGTAGAGACAGGGTTTCTCTATGTTGGTCAGGTTGGTCTCGAACTCCTGACCTCAAGTGATCCACCTGCCTCGGCCTCCCAAAATGCTGGGATTACAGAAATGAGCCACTGCGCCCAGCCTTTTATTTTCATTTCTTTTGGGTATTTACCTTGGAGTGGACTTGCTGGGTCACAGGATAGATTGGTGTTGGACTTTTTGAGGAGCTGCCAAACTACATTCTACTGTTTTTGAGCACATGCTCTGTACCAGGCATTGGGCTAAGCGTTTTATATATATCAAGTTGAGTCACTCTGTCCTTGAGGACAGAGGTCGGTTATCATTCGCTATGGTTTCAATGTTGTTGTCTTCTCCAAATCCATGTGTTGGAAACTTAATCCTCTATGCCACAGCTTTGGGAGGTGGGGCCGAATGGGAGGTATTTAGGTCAGGAGGGCTCTGCTTTCATGAATGAATTAATGGGGCTATAAAAAGGACTTGCAACTGCGTTTACTCTCTTCTACACTTCAGCCATGTGAGCGGTAGTGCTCCTCCCACTGGAAGTGTGGGACTTGGGAGTGCACCCCAAACACTCTGTTTGCTCCCTGACATCCCTTACAGTTGATTGAGGCCACCTAACAAGTTCTAGCATAGAATGAGATGTTCAAGGCAACATTTTTGAAGTGGGGACTGGGCTCTCATCAGGCATCAAAACCTGCCACCACCTTGATCTTGGACTTCCCAGCCTCCAGAACTACGAGAAATAAATTTCTGTTCTTTAAAAATTGTCCAGTCTATGATATTCTGTTATAGCAGCACAAAACAGACTAAGACACTGTTATTCTCCTCATATCCTAATTAAGGAGGCTGAGCCAAAGAGAAGTTTAGTGACTTGCCCAAGGCCACACAGCTAGTAAGAGATGAAGCCAGGAAAATTAGACTCAAGATTTTTTTTTTCCTTCCTTCCTTCCTTCCTTCCTTCCTTCCTTCCTTCCTTCCTTCCTTCCTTCCTTCC
>NW_022436942.1:72893939-72897524 GCF_009761245.1 Sapajus apella
TCCTTCCTTCCTTCCTTCCTTCCTTCCTTCCTTCCTTCCTTCCTTCCCTTCCTCCTTCCTTCTTCCCTTCCCTTTCCTTTCTTCTTTTCTTTCCTTCCTTCCTTCCTTCCCTCCTTCCTTCTTCCCTTCCCTTCCCTTCCCTTCCCTTTCCTTTCCTTTCTTCTTTTCTTCCCTCCCTTCCTTCCTTCCTTCTTTCCTTCCTTCCTTCCTCTCTCTCTCTTTCTTTCTCTCATTCTCTCTTTCTTTCTTTCCTCTCAGTGCCTCACTCTGTTACTTAGGCTGGAGCACAGTGGTGCAATCACAGCGCACTGCAGCCTTGACCTCCCAGGCTCAAGTGATCCTTTCACCTCAGCTTCCTAAATAGCTGGAAGTTCAAGCATATGCCACTATGCCCAGCTAATTTTGTAGAGGAGGAGTCCCACTGTGTTGGCCAGGCTGGTCTCCAACTCCTGAGCTCAAATGGTCCTCCTGCTTAGGCTTCCCAAAGTGCTGAGATTATAGGCATGAGCCACAAAGCCCATCAGAGGATGCTTTTAAGCAGAGAAGCAAAATGGTCAGATTTTATTTCTTCTTTCTCATTCTCATTTCTCCAGCAGCATTTTCAAACACCAACCTGGGATGAGGGAGATGGTGAGATTAGTTTGGCAGAAAGTTGGAAGGAGAAAAAGAGAAATCATGGCCACACACAGTGGCTCACACCCGTGACCCCAGTACTTTGGGAGGCTGAGGCGAGCAGATTGCTTGAGCTCAGGAGTTCAAAACCAGCCTGGGCAATATGGCAAAACCCTGTCCTTACCAAAAATACAAAAGAATTAGCTGGGCATGGTGACATGTACCTGTGGTCCCAGCTACTTGGGAGACAGACATGAGAATCACTTGAACCTGGGAGGCAAAACTTTCAGAGAGCCAAGATGGTGCCACTGCACTCCAGCCTGGGTGACAGTAACACTCAGCCTCAAAAAAAAAAAAAAAAAAAAGAAAAAAAAAGAAAAAATTATGTGACCACTCTTGGAAGGGTTTCATTTCTCCTCTTGTACTTAGAAGTGGACGCATAGGCGGGATGTGGTGCTGACCCACGTATGGATAAATGTGGCAAGAACCTGCCTTCTCGTTAAATCACTTGGCCTGTTTGACAAGGCTGGGAAATAACTTGGGGCCAGGACAGAACATGCTGGTCCAGGCAGGCTTACTCAGGATGGGGGTGATGTCACCAACACCCCATTTTCTTCCGCCTGTTTATAATTTCCCCATTAGGAGCCCATGGGGTGTTGGGACATTCTTCAGCTGTGTGGATTCTAGCATGTGGAGTCCAGGATTTCGTCTATTTTCCCTGGGTCTGGAGGGTGCAAAACAGTGAGGCTGAGAAAGTTCGTTCATCCAGCTCATGTCTGAGAAGATGAAGCCATTAGGCCGTCTGCCCTTGGGGTCCCAATGATGAAAGACATCTAGACAATCCACAATGATATCAATCATTGTTTATTCATGGACAGGAGCAGTGGCTCACACTTGTAATTCCAGCACTTTGGGAGGCTGAGGCAGGTGGATCACATGAGGTCATGAGTTTGAGACGAGCCTGGCCAACACAGTGAAACTCTGCCTCTACTAAACATACAAAAATTAGCTGGGCATGATGGTGCATGCCTGTAATCCCAGCTACTTGAGTGGTTGAGGCAGGAGAATCACTTGAACCCGGGAGGCAGAGGTTGCAGTGTGCCGATATCACGCCACTGCACTCCAGCCTGGGCAACACATTTATAGGTCTCAGATAAATAAATAAATAAATGTTTATTCAAAAGCCTTTACTGAACACCTTCTGTGTGCCTGCATTGTTCAAGAGAGTCAGCAGTACACAAGAGACATTCTTGTCTTTTGTGGGAGAATTACAGGTAACAGACAAAGAACTTCAGGATATGTCAGATGGTGGCAAATGCTCTGGGGAAAAAAGCAGGGAAGGACAATAGAAAGTGAAGGAAGATGCTGGTTTAAATCCAATACAGAAATCCTCTGGGGTTTGGGAATGATGGTCCCAAATAGACGTTCACGTCCTAATCCCTGGAACCTGTGAGAATGTTGCCTGGCAAGGCAAGAGGGGCTTTTCAGAGGTGATTACATGCAGGCTCTTGAATTGAAAGGACTATTCTGGATTATCCAGCTGGGCCCTCGGTCATCACAGGGGTCCTGATTAGAGGGAGCTGGGCAGTTCAGAGTCAGAGTCAGCGAAGATGCGATGATGGAAGGCGTGGACGTGGGGCCATGAGCCAAGGAATGGGGCTGCCTTGAGAAGCTGGAAAAGGCAAGGAAATACATTGTCTCCTGGAGCCTGCAGAAGAGACACAGCCTGGCTAGCCCATTTTAAACTGTCTACCTCCAGAACTGGAAGATCACAAGTGTGTGTTTAAGCCATTGCATTTATATCATTTGTTACAGCAGCCGTAGAAAAGGAATACAGGCCCAGATAAGGTAAAGACTGGAGACTCGCTGGGAAAGGGCATTTCAGGTGATAGAAAGAGCAAGAGCAAAGGCCCTGAGGTGCAAAGCAAGATGGCACAGCAGGTGCGACAATCGAGGTCTCATAGAGGGCACCCCGGGAACACACCGGAGGACCTGCATGTCCGAGAGTGGGTAACTGTGGAGGGTAACCTCCTGGAGGAGCGAACGCTTGCTCTGAGCCTTCAAAAGCACTGGCTCTTCAACCCAGTTGACCTGGGTTCAAGCCCTGACTCTGCCACTTACAAGTGGTGTGGCTTTGGGCAAGACGACTTTCTTCTCCAAGCCTCTGCTTTCTGATTGTTTTTTTCTTTTTGAGATAGCGTCTTGCTCTGTCACCCAGGCTGGAGTGCATTGGCACAATCTTGGCTCACTGCAACCCCTACCTCCTGGGTTCAAGCGATTCTTATGCCTCAGCCTCTTGAGTAGCTGGGATTAGCTACCGCGTCTGGCTAATTTTTGTATTTTTTAGTGGAGACAGTGTTTTACCACATTGGCCACGCTGGTCTTGAACTCCTGGCCTCAAGTGATCCACCTACCTTCGCCTCCCAAAGTGCTGGGATTTCAAGCAGGAGCCCCTTTGCCTGGCCTGATCTTTCACAAAGGGCTATGTGGTGGCATTATTGTAAACTAAGTTTGGTTAAATTATTGGCCCCATCTGTGGCACGTTCTAGGCCCTCAATTCGTGTTAGGTGTGATGAAGAGGAGTACTGCTGACGTTGGAAGTGAACAAGTAGAGAAGAGTAGGGAACGCATTTTGGCTTTAGCAGCGAACAGGTAAGAAAAGGCCAGAAGTGGCCAGGCGCGGTGGCTCAAGCCTGTAATCCCAGCACTTTGGGAGGCAGAGGCGGGTGGATCACGAGGTCAAGAGATCGAGACCATCCTGGTCAACATGGTGAAACCCCGTCTCTACTAAAAATACAAAAAATTAGCTGGACATGGTGGCGCGTGCCTGTAATCCCAGCTACTCAGGAGGCTGAGGCAGGAGAATTGCCTGAACCCAGGAGGCGGAGGTTGCGGTGAGCCGAGATCGTGCCATTGCACTCCAGCCTGGGTAACATGAGTGAAACTCCGTCTCAAAAAAAAAAAAAAAAAAAA
>NW_022436942.1:72897624-72901089 GCF_009761245.1 Sapajus apella
AAAAAAAAAAAAAAAAAAAAAAAAGAAAAGGCCAGAAGCGTGACCAGGCACAGCCCACTTGGAGGCATCCCGTATTCCACGATTAAATAGATTGGGGTTCCTATGTAGTCCCCCCTTCTCTGCCTCTTCTATTTTTATTTTTTGGGTCGTCATCTCACTCTGTCCTCCAGGCTGGAATGCAGTGGTGTGATCATAGCTTATTTCAGCTTCAAACTCCTGACCTGAAGGGATCCTCCCGCCTCAGCCTCCTAAAGCGCTGGGATTACAGGTGCCAGCCATCACACCTGATGCCTCTTGCCTCTTTATCTAGTGGTGCTTACAGAGTCTGAGGCTGCCTCATGCACCTTCCCTAGGGTGGAGGCTTGCAGCCCGTGGTGCTCTGGAAACCCGCTGTTGGCTACCCATTCTGCTAGGGGAACGGGCAAGAATGTCAGAATGATTGACTGCGATCCAGCCCCACGGATGAGGGGAGGGTCTCAGAGGCAGGAAGGAGGGTCAGTTGCGCAGACTCTGCAATCATGGGGTGGCCTCCTGCCTCCTGCCAAGCTCTGCCAGGCCCCAAGCAAGTTGTAACGGTGGTTTCGTTCACCTGGAGGGCAGTTTGGGCCTAGGCAAAAGCCTGTCAACTGTATGCAAACATATTTGCCTGAATTTATCTTTCAGCCCTTTCACAGCGTTTGGGTTTCTCTAAGCAAATGCTGTGCTCTGATACTCCTTTTCTTTGCAGTGTGTGTCAATACCTGCTTTGAAATGTACCCACGTGGTGGTCAGGCCCAGTTTATTGTAGTCTTGGGGCTGTCTGACAAGGATGAGGAACAAAAGTGAATCTGCAAATGGGCATCTGAGAGGCTGGCAGCCTTTGGAGGGGTAGGTTACGGGGGTCACAGGCTGGCTACTCAAAGGGTGGTCCTCGAGTAGCAGCATTGACTACCCAGGAGCTTGTTACAAATGCGGAGTCTTGGATCCCACCAAAGACCTCCTGAGTAGCACTGCTCTTGCTCTAGGGACCCCACTCTAGAAGCCACTGGATTAGACCAGAGGTGAGAAATGAGTTGCATCTGGAAAGCCAACTCTAATCAGTGTGTTAGCTACTGGGATGGCTGTGTTGAGTAGGATTCTGAGGTTGTGTGATGCTTAGAGAAAGAAAGTGCTGCCTCTTTTAGTCTTGTTTGCCACCAGCATAAGACTGAGACTTATACAAGGTATTGCTATTCCTGGATTTTCTGAGTGCTGCCTTAGGATTCCCTGATAAACTGGTGAGAAGGAGTGAGGAATTAGGTGGAGCTCCATTTCCTAAGAACAGGGGGAAACTAAGAAATGAGCCTTGGCTGGCTTTAGTGGGAAGCTGAAAACATTTAAAAAATTTAGCTGGACAGGTGGTGTGCATCTGTAGTCCCAGCTACCTGGGAGGCTGAGATGGGAGGATCTCTTGAGTCCAGGTATTGAAGTTTACAGTGAACTGTGATCATGTCACTGCACTCTAGCCTGGGCAACAGAGTGAGACCCTGTCTCCAAAAACAAAAGGAAGGAAGGAGGGAAGGGAGGGAGGAAGGGAGGGAGAAGAAGGAAGGCAGGAAGAAAGGAAGCAAGAAAAGAAAGAAAGAAAGAAAGACAGAGAGAAAGAAAAAGAAAGAAAGAAAGAAAGAAAGAAAAAGAAAGAAATTAAGAAGGAAGGAAGGAAGAAAGGAAAGAAAGAAAGGAAGGAAGGAAGGAAGAAAAGAAAGAAAGAAATGAGAAAAAAAGCTACTTTCAATGTGCATGCTGACTTGTGGCTATAACCTCAGCCTCAGCTACCTGGGAGGCTAAGGTGGGAGGATGTCTTGAAGGCAAAAGTTGGAGGCTGCAGTGAGCTGGGATTACGCCATTGTATTCCAGCCTGTGCCGCAGAGTGAAACCCTATTTCTTAAAAAAAAAAAAAAAAAGATAAGTTAGTCTCTGTGTGCTAGGACAGCTCAGCCTTTAAAGGTTAAAGTGCGGTGTTGCTGAGTATCTGAGAGAGGATACTCGAAGGTTCAACACTGGAAATCTCCAAGAGATCAATTTGAGTGCAACTCCCTCATTTCACAAAAAGAGGCTCAAAGAAGGATGGAGTCCACTCAAACACACACAGCTCATTTGTTTGGATTCGCCTGGGCTCATGCTCTCAGATCTCATAACAAAATTACTCAGGCCTTCCAACGCACCCGTCGAGGAAGGGAAGAAACTAGATCAGGCAGAAACTAGAAAGGACGTTTTTCGGATCCCCAAAGGCAGGCTGAGCCTATGACTTAGGAGGCATTTCAGGAACAGAGAGCTGGAAAAAAGAAGGGAGGGTCCCTGAAGGCAGAAGGCCGGGGTGGTAGAATATAGAAATTCCGATTTCAATCTCTCTACTTCCTCAGAGCCAGCCTGTATATAAACTGTATGCAAATGTGTTTACTTTACATTTTATTTCAATCGGAGTCACTCAGCTGTCGGGAGCTATATCAACATGTCAGTCTGGTTGAGCAAACAGGCATTTTGAGTGGAAATATTTCAGATAAACAGACACAATGTTATGACATATCAAAACTCCCCAAACATGGAAAGAGGGTGGGGATGGTGGAGGAAAAGCGGGTGGAAAGCCGCAGAAAGGAGATCTATTTACCCTGGCACATGCGCTGTGTGGTCAGCTGAAAACAAAATAGGTTTTTTATTACTCGTGTGGTGTGTGTGGGGGGAAGTTTCCCTTCTCTGTGGCGTTAATGCATCTTGTCAGCTGAAGAGAAGGCCTGCTTGGCGGGTTACCATGAACATTTCTCTTTGGTGTTCCTGCTGATTCTGCAGGAGGGAATCAGGCAAGAAAAGAAAAGAAAAACCCACCCGGATTAACTTAATTAGCAATGGGGAGGCCAGTTGCTTGGCGAAGTCCGACAGCTTGTTTGTCCTGTTTTTGCTCCTTACTCGGGCTCTTTACAAACTGCCTTAAGGGGAGACACAAAGAAATGCCCTTGTTTGCGATTGGGGGTGGGGACGGGGTGGGGGGATGTGCATGGCGGGGGCGGGGTGTGGGAATGATGCGGACATTAGGCTACTATCCTGCATCATGTATGTTTGTAAGTTTCGTCTTCGGAGTAGGTAATAATGTTGCCTGGTTCAATAACCAAAGGTATAAAAATGTATTTGTCACGCCCGTAATCCCAGCACTTTGGGACGCCAAGGCAGGCGGATCACGAGGTCAGGAGTTTGAGACCAGCCTGGCCAACATATTGTAACCTTGTCTCTACCAAAAGCACAAAAAAATAGCGGGGCATGGTGGTAGTCCCAGCTACTTGGGAGGCTGAGGCAGGAGAATCGCTTGAACCTCGGAGGTGGAGGTTGCAGTGAGCTGAGATTGCACCACTGCATTCTAGCCTGGGCTTCAATGCGAGACTCCATCACAAAAAAAAATGTATTTGGAGGAAAGCTTTCCTTCCTTCCTTCCTTCCTTCCTTCCTTCCTTCCTTC
>NW_022436942.1:72901189-72960832 GCF_009761245.1 Sapajus apella
TCCTTCCTTCTCTCCCTCCCTCCCTCCTTCCCTCCTTCCTTCCTCCCTCCCTCCCTCCCTCCCTCCTTCCTTCTTTCCTTCCTTCCCTCCCTCCCTCCCTCCCTCCTTCCTTCCTTCCTTCCTTCCTTCCTTCCTTCCCTCCTTCCTTTCTTCTTTTCTTTCTTTCTTTCCCTCTTTCTCTTGAGACAGGGGCTCACTCAGTTGCCCCCAGGCTGGAGTGCAGTGACATGATTACGGCTCTCTGCAGGCTTGAATTCCCAGGCTCGAGCCATTCTCCTGCCTCAGCCTCCTGGGTAGCCGCGACTATAGCTTACCACCATCCCCAGCTAATTTTAAAATTTTTGGAAGAGATGAGGTCTCACTATGTTTGCCCAGGCTGGTCTCAACCTTCTGGCCTCAAGTGGTCCTCCTGCCTTGGGCTCCCAAAACATAGGGATTATAGGCATGAGCCGCTGAGCCTGGTCTGAAGAAATGTTTACTTCTCTTTCCCAGTCGACTCATGTTTTCTTCCCTCATCCCCAAATATACATATACACAGATTCTATTTTGTTGGCTGACATTTCTTTTTAGTTCCCAAGCCATAGTTTGATGGGCTAAAAGAAAATTCACCATTTCTTTAAAATAATTCACTGCTTACCCTCACCTACAATGTGCCACCTACCGTGGACACGCATTGTGGTCATTCTCAAATGGAAGCCCAAAGGCTGGAATTATTCACCTCCTGCTGCAGGCAGGAGCCTGAGACCCAGGGCGCAGGGGCACACCCATGGCCACACAGCTGGCCAGAGAAAGAGGCAGAATTCAGACTCAGATCTATTCAACACCAACGTCTACAGTCTTCCAGCTCCATTAGATGCCTGGTAGAGCTTCCTGTGCAGAAAGTGTGTAGCAAGGTAATTTCTGAGCTGAGAGCGGCAGCTCGCGCTATCATCTCAACACTTTTGGAGGCGAAGGCAGGTGGATCACTTGAGGCCAGAAGTTCAAAACAAGTCTGGCCAACATAGTGAAATCCAGTGTCTCAAAAAAAAAAAAAAAAAAAAAAAAATCAAAAATTAGCTGGACATGGTGGTGCACATCTGTAATCCCAGCTCCCTGGAAGACTGATTTGGAGGCATTGAGAGCCTCCTGCCAGCCCAGCCGGGCTGAACTTGTCCACCCCCTAGATGAAGTTGCCCAGAAAAACTACCGTGTGCCTGTCCAAATGTGGGACTCAGCAGCTGCCTGGGGGTGAGCTCAAAAGATGTTGGCAAGCCCCCCACCGTCCAAAAATGTCTCCCTCTGCCACCTGTCACATGGCCTCAAATACCACGATCCGAGAGGTATGCCTCTGGGCTTCAATTTAAATACTTTTTTGGGGCACGGTTTAAGTATAGACACTTTCCCCTGGAGAGGTTATACCTATGTCCTTCCCTCAAAGTCCCTTCTCCGAGGTGCAGCTGGCTGGCTGAGGGCTTGGACTTGGAGGGTGATGTCACCATGTAGATATCTGGGGAAGTAGAGGGGGAACCAGGGGACGGGAGCTAATGAGGGGGCTGGGCAGACCATGGATGGAGCCTGAGGGTGCTGAGCCACTGTGGCGTGGAGCTTGGGGCTCTTAGGAGACAAAGCTTCACATGTTTCCCCGAGTGAGGGTCCCTGCAAGGCCCCACCTGTCTCCTTGCCAATTCCGACGGGCGTGTTTTAGGTTGGAACCCTAAATAGCCATGCTAGGGGGCAGGGGAAGCCCAAGACTTGTCATGGGCTCCTAGAATGTCACAGCTGCCACCCAGCAAGTCCTGAACTTCAGTCAGCCACGTTCTTTCTTAGCTCTTTTTTTCCATGATTACACCACCTGTAGGATTACTCTCTTCATATTTTCCTCTAAAGCAACTCACTTAAAAAAATAAACAAACATCTATTTTAAGGCCTGCACACATGAGTTTTTCCCACCAATAAGGGATACAGACAGAGTCAAGCTCTCTAGCTTTCGTGTGGCAAATGCAAGAATTATTTTTTTAGAGGAAAGCAAGTATTCACGAAAAATCTGTTTTTTATTTTTTATGATTATTATTTTTTTGAGACAGAGTCTTGCTCTGTCACCCAGGTTGGAGTGCAGTGGCGTGATCTCGGCTACTGTAGCCTCTACCTCTGGGATTCAGGCAATCCTTATGCCTCAGTCGTCCAGGGAGCTGGGATTACAGATGTGCACCGCCATGTCCAGCTAATTTTTGTGGGTTTTTTTTAAGACACTGGATTTCACCGTGTCGGCCAGGCTGGTTTTGAACTTCTGGTCTCAAGTGATCCGCCTGCCTTGGCCTCCCAAAGCATTGAGATTATAAATGCGAGCCACCGCTCTTGGCCCATGAAAGTTGTTTTAAAAAAGAAAACATTAGGCCGGGCGCGGTGGCTCAAGCCTGTAATCCCAGCACTTTGGGAGGCCGAGGCGGGTGGATCACGAGGTCAAGAGATCGAGACCATCCTGGTCAACATAGTGAAACCCTGCCTCTACTAAAAATACAAAAAATTAGCTGGGCATGGTGGTGCGTGACTGTAATCCCAGCTACTCAGGAGGTTGAGGCAGGAGAATTGCCTGAACCCAGGAGGCGGAGGTTGCGGTGAGCTGAGATCGCGCCATTGCACTCCAGCCTGGGTAACAAGAGCTTCCAAAAAAAAAAAAAAAAAAGCATTTAGATACGCACACTTCAGTCTCTACTGCTGAAGGTTTGATTTGCTAATTGAATTTATTTATTTATTTATTTATTTGAGACAGAGTCTCACTCTTGTCACCTAGGCTGGAGTGCAGTAGCATGATCTCGGTTCACTGCAACCTCCGCCTCCTGGGTTCAAGTGATTCTCTTGCCTCAGCCTTCCAAGTAGTTGGGATTACAGGTGCACACCACCATGTCCGGCTAATTTTTTTGTATTTTTAGTTGAAATGGGGTTTCACAATGTTAGCCAGGCTGGTCTCAAACTCCTGACCTCAGGTGATCTGCCTGCCTTGCCTCCCAAAGTGCTGGATTACAGGCGTGAGCCACTGCACCCGCCAATTTTCTTTACTTTCTTGTACACGGTAAAATGAACTATTAGAGTGAAAATAGTGGCCATCCAGACGCTCCCATAAATCATATGAAAGGTATTATGTCTTGCTCAAGCCTTCAATTTTATATATAACAAAACAGGTTCAAGAGAGAAAACTTGGGCAGGGGACACAGCTGGTCGGGAGCAGGATGAAGCCCAAGACGCATCACAGAGACAGAAAGAGCACTGGATGGGGAGTCAGGGACCGAGACTCTAGCTCCAAATCTAACAGCAGAGGCCACTTCTGTTTCCTCTTTGGGTCTTGATTTCCCCAACTATAAAACAGGAAAATGGGCTGGGTGTAGTGGCTCACGCCTGTAATCCAAGCACGTTGGAGGCCAAGGTGGGTGGATCACCTGAGGTCAGGAGTTCAAGACCAGCCTGACCAACATGGCGAAACCCCGTACTCAGAAAAAAAACAAAAACAAAAACAAAAAAACCCACAGGAAAATGGTGTTTGGGGGTCTAAAAATAGGAGGAATTAGAGATGGATTTGAAAATCTGGAAATTTTTTTCTTTTATTGAGTCGAGATTCCCTTAACATAAAATTAGCCATTTTACTTTTTCTTTTCTTCTCCTTCTTCTCCTTCTGCTCCCTCCTCCTCCTCCTCCTGCTTCCTCCTCCTCCTCCTCCTCCTCCCCTCCTCCCTCCCCCCCTGCCTTTTCTGAGACAGAGTCTCTCTCTTTTGCCTAGACAGGGGTGTAGTGGTGTGATCTTGGCTGACTGCAGCCTCCGCTTCCTGGTTTCAAGCAATTCTCCTGCCTCAGCCTCTGGAGTAGCTGGGGTTACAGGTGTGCACCAACACACACAGCTAATTTTTGTATTTTCAGTAGAGACAGGGTTTCACAATGTTGGCCAGGTTGGTCTTGAACTGCTGGCCTCAAGTGATCCACCAGCCTCTCGCGTGGCCAGATCCTTTGATTCTAGACTTCCAGCTCCACAGCTCCACACTAAGGGGGCCTTGTCCTCCTTCCTTTGTTGTTTAGTTTGAGTTAAGCAGCCTCCCCTAAGCCAGGAAGCGAACTGGGCAAGGAGGATCCAACCAGCAGGGCTTCTTACCTCCACGGCCGTGGATAGAGGTGGGCTCCCGACCTGGACTCACGGGAGGGAGGCTCCCTAGAGAAGGAGATATTAGCTAGCTTTTGAAGGTTGTCTGAGTGGGCCAAGAGGTGGGAAAAGTGATTCTGAGCGAGGAGATGGCGCTTCCCAGTCGTGTTGGCAGGGACAGAGCTGGCTGGAGCTGCCTTTCCTCCCCCGGCTGCTCTGAGATCCTGGAAGCACAAGTGCTTGGAAATGCTGTCTCCCCGACCCACCCACTCATCAGTGGAGCAGATGCGGGCCATTACTCTGATTGTTGCTGAAAGCGGTGGCTGGGGCCCAGGGCACGTCTGAGGATCACTTAGGGCCCTGGGAAAGTGGGGGCCCTGCAGAGGGTCAGCCCCCACACACCCCAGAGGCAGGTGTTCCGCAAGCTTCCCATAGAGGCCTGCCAAAATTGTCCTCCGCTATGCGGCACGCACACAGGCGTGCCATTTCAGCTCTGGGCCTCTCTCCGGGAGCAGCTGGTAGGGGCATCTGTGGGTGGTGAACAGGACGGGGGGCTGGAAGCCCTGGCTGACCTGCAGCCCTGGGGCCCGGAGCTTCTCCCGCTTGTGTGGCTGGGTTGCAGATTTTCCGGGCACCTTCTTGGTAGAAGGCAGGCGGGATCTGGTTTCATGGTGAATTCAAAAGGGGCAAAGCAATGCGGGGCCTGCTGAATTCCTGGCCCTGCGAACAGTCATGTCGTTAACATGTTATTTATGGCACCCTCCTGACTCTGCGCTCATGTTAGGCCTCTGGATGGGGCCTTGTGCCCTCTCCAGTCAATCAGCCAACCGGCCCAATAGGCCCACTAACCAGCCTTAACCAGCTAGCATTTGTTCGCTTATATGGCACGAATTATTGTTTTAGAAGCTGCAAAGAATGGGTTATTCCATATCTTTTTTGTGTAACCTTCGCATAAGTTGCTTTATTTATGCAATCAATGTGGTTTATTGGTTTGTTACTGTGGATCCTCCCTTTAAAAAGATTGTGGTTAAACAAACACATGACATAAAATTTATCGTCTTAACCATTTTCTTTTTTTGAGACAGAGTTTCACTCTTGTTGCCCAGGCTGGAGTGTAGTGGTGTGATCTCAGCTCGCCTCAACCTCCGCCTCCCAGGCTCAAGCGATTCTCCTGCCTCAGCCTCCCGAGTAGCTGCGATTACAGGTATGTACCACCACACCCAGCTGATTTTGTATTTTTAAATAGACACAGGATTTCTCCATGTTGGTCAGGCTGGTCTTGAACTCCCGACCTCAGGTGATCCACCCACCTCGGCCTCCCAAAGTTCTGGAATTACAGGTATGAGCCACTGTGACCAGGAACTCTGTACCCTTTAGATACTAACTCCCCATTCTTTCCTTCCCCACACTCCTGGTAACCACCATGCTATTCTCTGTCTCTTATGAATTTGACTACTTTAGCTGCCATGTAGAGTAGAATCATACAGTTTTTGGTTTTTTTTGTTTTTTATTTTTTTACCTTAATTTAACAACCCTGCAGAAAAAGTAGTTGTTAGACAGGTATAGTGGCTCACGCCTGTAGTCCCAGCACTTGGGAGGCTGAGGTAGGCGGATCACCTGAGGTCAGGAGTTTGAGGCCAGCCTGGCCAACCTGGTGAAACCCTGTCTCTACTAAAAACACAAAAATTAGCTGGGTGTGGTGGCACACATCTGTAATCCCAGCTAATTGGGAGGCTGAGGCATGAGAATCCCTTGAACCTGGGAAGCAGAGGTTGCCGTCAGTTGAGATGTCAGCACTGCACTTCAGCCTGGTAGAGAGAGAGAGACTCCATCTCAAAAACAAAACAAAAAAGCAAAAATCAAAGCCACAAAAGATACCGGCTCCCACGCATTAGGGCAGGTGCTATTTCAAAAAGTAAGTGAGGCAGGGCACAGTGGCTACTGCCTGTAATTCCAATACTTTGGGAGGCTGAGGTGGGCAGATCACTTGAGTCCAGGAGTTTGAGTCCAGCCTGGCCAACATGGTGAAACCTCGTCTCTACTAAAAATACAAAAATTAGCCGGGTATGGTGGTGCACTCCTGTAATCCCAGCTACTCGGGAGGCTGAGGCATGGGAATTGTTTTAACCCAGGAGGTGGAGGTTGCGGTGAGCTGAGATCGCACCACTGCACTTCCACCTGGGTGACAGAGTGAGACTCTGTCTCAAAAAAAAAAAAAAAAGTTACTATTATTATTTTTTTGTAACTGGCTTCTTTTTCTTAACATAATGTCCTCAAGGTCCATCCCTGTGGCATGTGACAGGCTTTTCTTATTCTTTAACGCTGAGTCCTATTCCATTGCGTGGATCTATCATGATCTCTTTATTCATTATCCATCAACGGGCACATTTCCACTTCTTGGCTGTTGTGAATGGTGCTGCTATGAATGTGAATGTACAGATAGTGCATTCTTTTTTCTAAAACAATTAAAAATTTAGCTATACTATTAAGACCTGACTTAAAAACTCTCCTTAAAAAAATATTAAACCTATATAAAGACTAAAATCTCTGTAGCCACCTCCTCCAATCTCTCCATCCCTGATGATAAATTGATTGACTGCTGTCAGCTTACTAATGTGGACTCTATCCACCCCCATACACACATTCATGAAAATATATGTGTGTGTATAACAATATATCTAGTATCTTTTTAGGCAAAAAATAAGTATGCAGTCAGTTTTGCAATAATAACTCAAATCAATGCACTAGGCAAAATCACACATTAAAAGTCATAGGGTGGCCAGGCAAGGTGGCTCACGCCTGTAATCCCAGCACTTTGGGAGGCAGAGGCATGATCAGATCACTTGCTGTCAGGAATTTGAGACCAGCCTGGCCAACATGGTAAAACTCCATCTCTACTAAAAACACAAAAAAATTAGCTAGGAGTGGTGGCGATCTCCTGTAATCCCAGATACTCGGGAGGCTGAGGCAGGAGAATCGCTTGAACCTGGGAGGTGGAGGTTGCAGTGAGCTGAGATCGTTCCGCTGCACTCCAGCCTAGATGATAGAGTGAGAGTCTGTCTCAAAAAAAAAAAAAAGAAAGAAAGAAAAAAGAAAAGTTATACGGAAGGGGACAGCACTCAAAAACTTTGTCAGTGACACATAAAAAGATAGAAACCTACTAAAAATAATAGCACAATTTTACACATGTTAAATGGCTAAAAATATACGTAAATACTGCAATAAAAATGGTACTTTGGAAAAGTTGGGAAGTTTGTTTGTGCAAGTAGGCGTCAGAAGGGTTTCCGTTTGTGAGTTCTTGGAAAGTGGTGAGGGAAGTAGTCTGAAATCTTAAAGTTGTGACACCAGGTGTGGATGGGTGGGGTTCATAGCTCGCAGAGAAAACCCAGGCAGCTGGTGGATGTTTGCAGCCTGTTTAGATTGTGTATTCCTATGTGGCTTGGTTCAGCTGGGTGCAGTTTTCTGCATTCATCCAGTGTTTCTTTTGAATAAAATTATGCATAACAAACACACAATTTGGTTATGCTCAAATTATTCCTGAATATATCAATCACATTGGAGGGAATTTATGTTTTCTCTTCTTTTCCTTTTTTTTCTTGAGATGGAGTCTTGCTCTGTTGCCCAGGCTGGAGGGTAGTGGTGTGATCTTGGCTCACTGCAACCTCCGTCACCCGGGTTCAAGTGATTCTCCTGCCTCAGCCTCCCAAGCAGCTGGGATTACAGGTTCCTGTTACCATCCCCGCTAAGTTTGTATTTTTAGTAGAGACGGTTTTACCATGTTAGCCAGGCTGTCTCAAACTCCCTACCTCAAGTGATCCACCTGCCTTGGCCTCCCAAAGTGCTGGGATTACAGGCATGAGCCACTGCGCCCGGCTGAAATTTGTGTTTTCAAAACAAGCATTGTAGCAGAACTGACTGTACACACACACACACGCACAGAAAATAAATGGTACATTATCGGTGTGTGTGTTAGTATTTTTAGATAAATTGTAAATATTCATATCGTATGCATACTTTTGTAACCTATTGTTATTTACTGAACAACATTCCTGAGAGACTCTTCCCTATTAGTAATACCAAATTCATCATGTTTCCTCTGCTGTATAGCATTCCATTGAATGGAATGAATTCCACTGAATGGATTCACTGCGTTTACTAGCTATTTCCCTTTGCATGTCATGCAGGCATGTAGGTTATTTCCAATTGTTCATTATCACAAACTGTCCTGCATTTAAGCTTCTTTGATGTCTTCCTGTGTACACATATGGAATTGTCTCTGGCTAGACGGATTCACTGGGTCCCAAGGGAATGTACACTTCATTTTTCCTTTGAGAATGATATCTTGCTTAGGCCGGGAATGGCGTGGCTCATGCCCATAATCCCAATGCTTTGTGGGGTTGAGGCAGAAAGATCATTGAGGCCAGGAGTTTGAGAATGTTATCTTTTTTTGGAGTCAGGAGAGGGCACTTGGATATGAACTGGGGACCACTTGATAGGGAATGATAATTAATTAATTAATCATATTGAGGCAAAATATACATAACAAATGTTATCATTTTGATGCCATTAAAACATTTATTTGACTTTATTTTTTTAAATATATATTTTTAGAGATAAGGTCTTGCTCTGCTCCCAAGCCTGCAGTGCAGTGGTACAATCATAGCTCACTGCAACCTTAAACTCTTGGGCTCAAGAGAGCTTTCTGCCTTAGTCTCCCCAGTAGGTGGGACTACAGGTGTGCACTGCCATGCCTGGCTAGTTTTGTTATTTTTATTTTTTGTAGTGACAAGATTTTGCTCCTGTGGCCAGGCTGGTCTTGAACTCCTGGCCTAAAGCTATCCTCCCACCTCAGCCTCCCAAATTACTGGGATTATAGGTGTGAGCTGTGGCATCTGGCCTTGACTTTATTTTTTAGAGCAGTTTTAGTTTGAGAGCAAAGTTCATTTTAATTATTATTATTATTTTTTTTTGAGAGAGACTGAATCTCATTCTGTTACCCAGGATGGAGTGCAGCGGCATGATCTTGGCTTCCTGCAACCTCTGCCTCCCAAGTTCGAGCGATTCTCCTGCCTCAGCTTCCCAAGTAGCTGGGACTACAGGCACCCACCACTATGTGTGGCTAATTTTTGTATTTTTAGTAGAGACAGGGTTTCAGCACGTTGGCCAAGCTGGTCTTGAATTCCTGACCTCCTGCCTGCCTCAGCCTTCCAAAGTGCTGGGATTACAGGCATGAGCTACCATGCCTGGCCCCATTTTATTAACTCCACAGTTCAGTGGCATTAAGTAAATCCACATTGACCATCGCCACCATCCATCGCTAGAATTTGATTTTTTTAATCATTCTAAACTGAAACGCCATACCCATTAAACAGTAACTCCTCACAGTCTTGGCTTCAAATCCTGGCCTGCCACCCAGTGCTGTGTGACCTTCAACAGTTTCCTCATCTGTAAATTGAAGGGAAGAGTGCATGCTTCCTGGGTAGGGGCTGATAATGGCATGAAGTAACACTGGACGTGAGCTGAACTTCTTGCTTGGCACACTGTAGGTTCTTAATAAAAAGCTGTCGTTATCATGTGAAATTGACCATATACCCCATGATACTCTGTTCTGATTTGTCTGACACCTAGTTTCTGTGAGTGGGGGTGTTATACGGAATGTATGTGGCCTGGCTTGCTGGGATCCCTAGCTGAAGAACAGTGGAGAGTCTGGAAACTTCCTAGAGAAAGAGAACTCCACCCACATTACTCTTACAACTATTATTGTGGATGGAGTTTCTAGGTCCCTCTCTGCTCGCCCCCTGCCCCACTCCAGGGCCCAGGCCCGGCCTTGGGGCTCTTGGGAATGACCCATTTTCAGTCTCGGTTGGTGCCAGCCTGCCCGCTGGGGCTGCCAGTTACAATGTGCACGGTAGCAAATGGATTGAGGTCATGGAGCAGATGGCAGTAACTTTCAGTTGAGATCTGCCAGGCTGCATTGGAACCAGTGACCCGGAGGTAAACACATGTGCATGACCTCCTCTCTCGCTTGGGTCCATAACTCTGGAATCTTGCCCCTTTCCAACGCCTGTTCAGGCTTCACCCCAGGGGGCTGGACTGTCCTTTGATACTTCTTGGGCTCTCATGAGCAGGAAAGACACTTACATTCTCACAGGCAGCAGCTACATTTCAGCCTCTGCAGCTCCTGGCTCCATCCTTTTTCAGGGAGCTCAAAGGACCTTCGTCTCTTCAGCTCATTAATGTGATGCTATCCTTGGGGATTATCATTAATCCCATTTTATAGATGGAGAAATGGCAGGAGGAGGAAGCTGGGACAGGGACCTATAATGCCTGCGTGTCAGAAGGAATTTATGTGGCCATGTCTTAACACACTGGTGAGTGGATGGGAACACAGGAACTATTAGTTGGATTAAATAAATTGAAAATGTTACTTTGAAAACATACCCCAAGAAATCGAGGTATTTTTTTTTTTTTTTTCACCTCGTAATATCCTAGCCCTGTGGCTTTTTAACTTTGGTTCACAGAACTCTTGGAGAATCCAAAGAAAGCTAGGGATTCTCTGCACATAGATATATGTATATGCCTTTCTCTTCAGGGTCAAAAGCAGCACTAGACATAATACGAGTGCTCAATAAATATTTGTTGAGTGAATGGATGCATGATTCCTGAAAGCCCTGGCTAAGTACTTCTAGCTTGATGCGATTAACAAGGGGAGATTAAAAGAGGGAGCAAAACGTGTTTTCTCATAATCTTAAAGAAGTTAGTTGTTCCCATTATGCAGTTGGGAAAACTGAAGCAAGGTTCTCAAGATCTGGGAAATCCTACCTAAAATCCCAGGTAGCATGACTCTTATTAAAGAATGCTCCTAATAGCTTTGGAAGCCTTGGGACAGGTGATGAGTAGGTTTGTAGTTGAGGACAATCACAGCTTGAAGAAAATTCTCAATATTTCCTGAATTTCTACAAAGACTCACCTTCTTTTCAGCCCTTGAACATTCTAAAATGTTGTCCCTCTGAAGACTGATGGAATGCTACCATGCTGTGTTCTTCAGAAAGATCCACAATGTTTCTATAGAATCTGGAAGAATCTGGAAGGTCCTTGGAGCAATGAAGACAAATTTATTAGAGAAAGCAGGAGGGAAGAAATGATCGTTTGAAGCCAAGATTCTCTTGGTGGTTTTTCTTTTCTTTCTATACCTTAGCTGCTGCCCTAAAACCTTCCCTGGGGCTGGGTGCGAGGCTCACACCTATAATCCCAGCACTTTGGGAGGCCGAGGCAGGAGGATCACGGGAGTCTGAGAGTTTGAGGCCAGCCTCAACGACATAGTGAGTCCAGTCTCTACAAAAAAATGTAAAACTAGCCAGGTATGGTAGGGCATGCCTGTAGTCCCAGCTACTTGGGAGGCTGAGGTGGAAGGATGGCCTGAGTCCAGGAGTTCAAAAATGCAGCAAGCTGCGATTGTGCTACCGCACTCCAACCTGGGCAATAGAGTGAGACCCTGTCTCAAAAAAACAAAAAACAGGTCGGGAGCGGTGGCTCACGTCTGTAATCCCAGCACTTTGGGAGGCCAAGGTGGGCGGATCGCGTGAGGTTAGGAGTTCGAGACCAGCCTGGCCAAAATGCTGAAACCCTGTCTCTATGAAAAATACAAAAATTAGCCAGGCGTGGTGGTGGGGGCTTGTCATCCTAGCTATTTGGGAGGCTGAGGTGGGAGAATCACTTGAACCCATGAGGCAGAGTCTGCAGTGAGCCAAGATCACACCACTGCACTTCAGCCTGGGCGACAGAGTGAGACTCTGTCTCAAAACAAAACAAACAAACAAACACACAAATAAACACAAAGAATCTTCCCTGGTCAGGGGACAGTGAGTTAGGAAAGAGCATGGTAGAAGGAGCTCTGGACTTGACATCAGAAAGTCTGGGATTGAATTGTGGCTCTGTCACATGCCAGCTGTCACCTCATCCTTCTGGGTTTCAGTTTCTTGACCTGTAAAATGGGACAATAGCGTTGGTATCCAACATGTTGTTGCCACAACAGCATATTGGATACCATTTGTGGGACGTTCTTGTCATACAGGAGGTGCTCAGCTCCTCCTGGTGTATAGGGATCTGAATCGTGGACAAGGGCTGGGGTCATTTAGGGTTAGGACCATGAGATTTTCTTCAGGGTGCATTGGAGAGTGATTTTACAAGCTGGCCCCCCCGGGCAAAGGCCTGGCAAGCTGGTAATGTGAGGGCTAATGACAGTTTTGATTAATCACAGCTTGCCTTTACAGCGGCACTTTCATGTAGAGGATCCCCAGGCCTTCGGCAGCCACTGGCTAAAGGCAGGACCTGCCCCACCTCCGCCCTAATAGCACTACTCTTTTAATAGACGACCTTTCATCCTGGTATCAGGCAGAGCTTAATAATCATGATCTCTGGCCGGCACTCCACCCCAGCCTGCAGTTTATTGAGCACATTATTAACCTTGATATTTTCTGCCCTAGGGGAGGAGCTGTGGCACCAAAGGAGCTCAGGGACTTGCCCCAGGCTCTGCCACAAGCTCTGACTCCCAGATCAGCTTCTTGTGATGCCCAGCCTGCTAGTCTTTCCTGTGGATGCCCTCCTGGGAGGCTGAGAAGTGGCATAGTCAGGGAGCTGGACTGTGCTTTTACACATACAGCATGACTGCTGAGGTTTTTTTTTTCTTTTTGAGATTGAAATAGCTTATTTAATTTTTTACCTGTTGATTGGTTTTATTCCATAGATTTTAAATTCTTTTTAAAAGTTTATTTATTTATTAAAGAAATAGGGTCTTGCTATGTGGCCCAGTCTAGGGTCAAACTCTTGGTCTTAAGCCATCCTCACGCCTCAGGCTCCTGAGTAGCTGGGATTTTGATTTTAAATTCTATGCAATCAGAGACATTGTTTTTCCTGTTCACTTCTGTTTCCCCAGCCCCCAGAACAGTGACCAGCACAGAGCAGGTATTTAATGAACCCCTGAATTCTTTTTTGTTTGTTTTGAGATGGAGTCTCGCTCTGTCACCCAGGATGGAGGGCAGTGGCATGATCTCGGCTCACTGCAACCTCCGCCTCCCAGGTTCAAGCAATTCTCCTGTCTCAGCCTTCCGAGTAGCTGGGACTACTGGCACATACCACCACACCGCTACTGATTTTTGTATTTTTAGTAGGGACGGAGTTTCACCATGTTGGCCAGGCTGGTCTCGGACTCTTGAGCTCACGTGATCCACCCATCTTGGCCTCCCAAAGTGCTGGGATTACAGGTGTGAGCCACCGCGCCCGGCCTACCCCTTGATTTTTGAATGAATGAATGTGAGGTAGACTCTACTATGGGCCAACCCATTGACAATGGAGACACTTAAAGGAGGAGAGAGGACGGAAGATGGGGTTTGAGGGATGAGGAGTTATCCACGTGAAGACAGGCGTGTGCATCGTGGGCAGAGTGTAAAGCATAGTCAAAGGCATGGCGGGAGCTACAAAAGTAGAAAAGTCTGGGCGACAGTAAGACGGTCCCAGTGTTGGGCAAGAGGGAACATATGATCAGAGATATGGCTTGAAATCTCTGCTGGGTTCATATTCTTCAGTAGGGAATTGGACTTTGCTCTGAAGGGAACGTGGAATGACATAGTCAGATTTGAATTTTAGCAAGGCCCTTTGGGCAGGGATGACGTTGACGGTTGGGGCCTGTGACAGCTGTGCTGGGGAGAGAGGCTGAGGCTCTGAGCTAAAGGCAGTGAGTGATATTGGGAATGGTGCTAGTGGGCAGAGGATAGAGGTGGACCTATTAAAAAATGAATGGGTTATTTCCAATCTTTATGAAACTTTGATTATTCCATCCAAAAGAAGATCAATACTTGTCTAACTCTCAACAGTCACTTGCTCACAACCACTTCTCTTCCTTCTACATTGGCTTTTAAACCATTGGTGGTAACTTTTCCAAATTTAATTGCCTTTCAAAAAATATTCACTGTGTGTGCCCTTGTTAGGCACTTAATCCATAAGCACCTCATAACAATTAAAAGAGATCTTTATCTTTCATTTCTTGGAGTTAAGCTTCCACATCATTTAACAATGGCCTCCTTACCATGCAGCATGTTGGAAGGAGACAGGATTCTTGAATTTCATTGTTGTCTCTGCTTGATGTGTGAACTTAGGCAGGTTCATGTTCCCTTTCTGGGTTCGTTTCTTCATCTGTAAAAGGTAGTTGGACTATCATTAATGTATATTCCATGGAATGCTCATTCTGATAGATCCTATATTTAAAAGGGGAGGAGGATTGTCAGTCAAATATATTGGGGAAATGTGCATCCTCTATGCCCCCACTGAAGATTGACGATCATTGTGTATTAAATGCTCTGAGAAGTCCTGTAGTCAAGAGCCTGTGTTAAATTTTGTATAAGTCACAGTTTCTCTGACAGTGGGACTCACAGAACTCAGACAGAGCTCTGAAACTCAAGAGGACCCTGGTTTTGAGATGCTCTGGATTTGTCATGAATGTTCTTTTCATTTGAACAAGCTAAGATTCCATGAGTGGTTGGACTGGCCTCTCTTTGATTGTGTCTTTTGCCTGCATTTTCAACAAACATGGGGTTGGTCTTGGGGAGTTTCAGTCTTGCCCCAAGAACTGTTGCCAACTTCCATGATGGCGCAGGGACAAGAAGGAAGGTGTGTGCTTCTTCAAATATCTCTTTTCCAGAATTTCTTCATCTCTCAAATATGAGTCTCCTTATCATCCCAAATCTTCCTAGGAAATGGTTCTTTCTCCTGCCGGCCCCCCCCCCCCCCATGACGGTAAGAGATCATGTTGTAAAATGAAGTTTTCTTCAAAAGGGTTCTGCTCCATCCATTTTATATCCAGAGCATAACATCTGATAACAGCTTCCCTTTTGCAAACCGTGATGGCTGGGGCTGTTATATGAAAAACAATTCCATGGTAGATCAGTTTGAGATTAGAGAAAATCCAACATTTCTTTTTTTTCCCTACAGACTTTTCAGAGTTTTTTTGAAAATTTTTCAGGTGGAGTCTTGCTCTGTCACCTAGGCTGGAATGCAGCGATCTGATCTCAGCTCACTGCAACCTCCACCTCCCTGGTTCAAGCAATTCTCCCGTCTCATCTTCCCGAGTAGCTGGAACTGCAGGAGCCTGCCACCATGCCTGGCTAATTTTTACTTTTAGTAGAGATGGGGTTTTGCCCTGTTGGCCAGGCTGGTCTCAAACTTTTAACCTCAAGTGATCTGTCTGCCTCGGCCTCCAAAAGTGCTGGGATTATAGACATGAGCCATTGTGCCCAGCCCTTTTCAGAGCCATGTGCTAATGTTTAATGTGATTCTCTAAGTGTGGGCAGTCAAGAATGTAGTATTGATTATGGAGCATTTTTCCCTCATGGAGTATCATCAGACACTAGTTTAGCGGGGGACCAATTTTGGTAACTCTGACTTACCAGGTTTATTTAGATCTCTAATGTCTATTTCTTGTGCTTTTGCTCCGTCTCAGGTACCAGTAAAAAAGCTTGCTGAGGGAAGAGACCAGCCTTATAATCCTGTATTTTCTTTGAAGGGCTGTTTGTTCACAAAACCACTTATTAAGCACACTTTCAGTGGGCTACATTCTGGATGACTTATTTCTTCACTATGTTGTGTGTATGTGTGTGTGTGTATGTCTGTATGTCTCTGTGTGTCTGTATGTGTGTAGCTACTTAACATCTGAATATCTTTCTTATTTAGAAGAAATTAACAAACAGGAGAGACATGGTTTCTAATCTCTACATAAGCTGAAGGAGAGATGAGGGTGGGTAGTGGTGCATATTTTCTCTCCCCATTCCCTAGAAGCTAGGGTGTGTCAAGTGATTACTGCTCAGCTGATTAGATATTCCGGCCCAGGACAGAAATAACAACCTTGGAGTGACATTGAAACCACTTAGCGTTTATTCCAGGGTCAGTGGACAGCAGTGGTGATGGTGAGACCTGAGGCATCCTAACTTGGCTATTACTGTGTTAATACATTGTATGCTGTTCTCACCACCTTGCCTCCCTTATTTCTTTCCCACTGTCCTTCTTGCAAATTCTATGAGCCATCCAATAGCCCAAACACTTATTTTCTGCCTCAATTAGTGTTAGTTTGTTGCAACTAAGAATCTGGACTGCTCTCTAGAACCCGTCCATTCATCTCTTTATCCATCCATCCATCCATCCATCCATCCATCCATCCATCCATTTATCCATCCATCCATCAATTGAAAACATCTATCCATCCATTAATTTGCCCATCCATTTGTCCATCATCCATCCATCCATCCATCCATCCATCCATCCACCAATTGAAAACATTTATCCATCTAAACATCCATCTATCTACCAACCACTCATCCATCATTTGCCCATCCATTTCTCTAACATAGCAGACACTGAGCTAGGCACTGCACATGAAAAGATGACTACATCAACAGAGACAGGAAATAACAAGAAACAAACACCATATTCAAATCTGGGAATTTGCAGAGTTTCACAAAGGAACTATTAATAAAAGTGTGTGTTTAGGAAGAGGAATAGCACAGTACTCTGGGACTGGAAATGTTACCACCTCTAGGCCTGAATGGGCGAAAGCGGGGAGCAGTTTTAGAACCCGGAGACAGTGTGTGAAGAGGTCTCTTGACCAGCTGTGGCCTTTGGTACAGACACAGTCAATCTGTGATGACCTGACAGGGAGGGGACTCAGGTCATAGATCCCTTGTCAACACAGAAACTCTTTTCTCTGATCTCCTGCCAGAGCAAGAGAAAACATTGAATTAGGCCATACAGGGAAGCCTCCTGGTCACAGAACAGGACGAAGAAGGGTGGAGAGTGGATCTAGAGAGCCAAAAGGAAGATATCCAGCACCACTGTGTAGTGGAATTGTAACACTTTCCACTCACACTGTCTTTCTTTCTCTCCCTCCCTTCCTTCCTTCCTTCCCACCTTCCTTCCTTCCTTCCTTTCTCTTTTTTCTTTCTTTCTTTATCCTTCCTTTCTCTTTCTTTCTTTCTCTCTCTTTCTTCTTTCTTTCTTTCTCTCTTTCTTTCTTTCTTTCTTTCTTTCTTTCTTTCTTTCTTTCTTTCTTTTCTTTCTTTCTTTCTCTTTCTCCCTTCCTTTCTTTCTTTCTTCTTTTCTTCTCTCTTTTTTTCTCCCTCCCTCCCTCCCTGCATTCCTCCTTCCCTCCCTGCATCCCTCCCTCCCCCTTCCCTCCCTCCCTGCCTTCCTTCCTCTCTCTCAATCCTCCTGCTTCGGCTTCCCAAAGTGCTGGAATTACAGGCATAAGCCACAACACCTGGCTTCAAATATGTCTTGTACATTCTATGAGCTACCCAGTTTCCTGAACATTTATTTTCTGCCTCAACTAGAGTCATTTGGTTATAACCAGAAATTTTGAATGTTCTGACAAATGCACACATGTATCCATCCATCCATTCATCCATCCATCCATCCAAACATTCCATCCATTCAAACATCTATCTATACAAACATACACCTACCATCCAAATATTCATTTATCCACTAAAACACTCATCCATCCATCCATCATCCAACCACCATCAATCCAAATATCCATCCACCTCCAGTTACACTACACTCAGATAAAAACCAGAGTATTAATATTAATGCCCTTCCATCTTTCCATGACTTGTTCCCCTCCACACACCCTTACTCAGCTCCCTGCATCGCTTCCTTATTCCCCTCTGAATTCTTTCCACTCCACCCACACTGTCCTTCATTCAACCTTCTCGATAAGCTCCTCTCGCTCCTACCTTTATTCATGAAGGTTTCTCTTCCTGGAACACTCTTCCTTTATTTATCCTTATAGATCCCCCTTTTCTTTCCCTGAGATTTTACTCAAATGCCATCTTGCCTTTCTACCCTTCATCAAACAGCAACGCCTCTCCACCACTCTCGTGTTTTTTTAAAATCTGCCTTTCCTGACTTATTTTTCTTTTTATCATGTTTCACCATCTCACATACTCTGTGTGTGTATATAAAACTCGTCTTTCTTGTTTACTGCGTGTCCTCTCCTAACCTTTCCGTGGAATATTCTAGAATGAAGACATTTGTTGCTGTTTTGTATATTGCTATATTCTCAGCACCCAAAAGAATCCCTGGTGCACAGAAAGTGTTAATAAATCCTGGTTGAATACATAAATGAAGAGACTCGAACAGCTCCATGAAAGTTTCTGACTTGCTATTGGAGGAGAATTGAGCCAAGCCCTTTCTGTGAGAGTTTCTGCAAACTCATTTTATCCCTAGTGCTGCCCTGGCTGAAACTCAAGTAAGAGTTAATAGGCTACTCGTGCCCTTAGGAAACGTCCTGAACTTTCCATGCAATCTGTGAACTTGGCTCTTAGTGACTTCTTGTCCTGCTTAGGAAAACCTGAGGGTAAGGAAGGGAAAAAGTGAACACTTCACACATGCATCTTCAAAGCACTTAATAAATGCTCAAGTAATTAGTTCCCCTGGCTCGCTAAGAAGTGGATTTTATTGTTTCTGTTCTGGCAATAGGGAAATGGGTGTGCTGAGGAGTTCCGTCATTTTCCCAGGACCACGGAGCGAGCTGTGAGCGGTGCCAAAATTGTATTGGCACCCACTGAGGTTCTGGTGGGAGGCCTCCTACTTTCCTGTTGGTGGGCAGAGGAGTGGAGTCGGGTGGAAAATAGTGTGGACGGTCTTGGAGCATGGCTTTCTCCCATTTTTGGAGGACTTTGGGAGCTGGACAGTTGAGACGCTGCAAAGAAATAGAAACCCACCCCTATCCATCTTTCTGCAAGTGTTTCAGGTCTAAGCCAAGGCTTCAGGAGGAACTTGATGAAGGAAACGAGCTCCTACTCAATGCAGGTCATGACAAAATAGGAAATCATTGAAGGAGTGGTTTTTGGTAACCTTGGCTAATCAGGGTCCGTCCATGGTCCTCAGTCCAATGCTCCAGACTTTTCCTTCTCTCTTCTCCAGAAAAACTTACCTACCTGATTTCGCATTCTATCAACTGTTCTACTCTCTGACACAAACGCTATCAAAGGGGTTAATTAATTATTTATTTGTTTATTTTAGAGAAATGGCCTCACTTCAGTACCCAGACTGGAGTGCAATGGGCATGATCATGGCTCACAGCAGCCTCAAATCCTTGACTCTAGCGAACCTCCCGTGGAGCTAGGAAGATAGCTGTGTGCTATCTAGCCTGGCTAATTTTTTCTCTCTCTCTTTTTTCTTTTTTTTTGAGACAGACTCTCATTCTGTTGTCTAAGCTGGAATGCAGTGGCACAATCATGGCTTACTGCCCCGTCAACCTCCTATGCTCAAGTGATCTTTCTGCCTCAGCCTCTCTTGTAGCTGGGACTACAGGCGTATGCCACCATGCCCAGCTAATTTTTTTTTTTTTTAACTTTTCGTAGAGATGAGTTCTCACTATGTTGCCCAAGCTGATGTGAAACCCCTAGCCTTAAGCAATCCTCCTACCTTGGCCTCTCAAAGTGTTGGGATTACGGTGTGAGCCACCATGCCCTGCCAAGTTCTTTGTTTGTGTTTTTTTTTTTGTTTGTTCTCTGAGGTGAATGAATTGAACCAAATGTGTTTTGTTTTTTTTAAAGACAAGGTCTTGCTCTGTTGCCCAGGCTGTAGTACAGTGTTGCAATAATAGCTCACTACAGCCTCAAATTCCATTTTTTTTTTTTTTTTTTTGAGATGGAAACTTGCTCTGTCTCCCAGGCTAGAGTACAGTGGTGTGATCTCAGCTCTCTGCAACTTCTACCTTCTGGATTCAAGAGATTCTAGTGCCTCAGCCTCCCAAGTAGCTGGGACTACAAGCATGGGCCACCATGCCCTGCTAATTTTTTTGTATTTTTAGTAGAGATGAGGTTTCAGCATATTGTCCAGGCTAGTCTCGAACTCCTGACCTCAAGTGATCTGCCTGCCTCGGCCTCCCAAAGTGCTGGGATTACAGGAGTCAGCCACTGCACCTGGCCTTACATTGTATTAATTATTGATGCATGCTCTAGAGAGTTCACACTCTTACAGCTGTTATCTCCATGCCATTATTTTTCTCTATGCTTTGGGCTGGAAGTTAGGACACCTGAGCTTTAGATTCAGCACCAAATTGCCAGGTGTCATGTTGGGTCTTGGTTCCTCCATTTATTAAATAAATAATAACCATAAAAGCACCTATATAGAAATGGAGGCACACAGATGTTGAGCAAGAAGTCTGAGACGGAGAGCCAGAAGGTCTCAGAGACGGAATTTAAATTCAGGCACCCTGGCTCCAACTCTGGGTTCATAACCATTACAGTATAGGGATTGGTTGGAACCAGGCATGGAAAGAGGTTTCAATGCAAAAGTCAGTTCTAGTGTAGCTTGTATGAAAATAACTCTTCCACCAGAAACAGATAAAACTAGACAAAACCGCATAAAACAATCGTTTATAAGGGTTGGAATGCAATAATACACGAAAAATTTCTGAGAATATGATGCTAGAGAGAAGGAAAGAATCTTCCAATTTATCTTAGTTCTTTTCTTTTCTTCTATTTTTTTTTTTTTTTAAATTTTTCGTTTATTATTTCTTTTCTTTGAGACAGAGTCTTGTTCTGCTGGGCTGGAGTACAGTGGTGCAATCTCGGCTTACTGCAACCTCTGTCTCCTGGGTTCAAGCGGTTCTCTTGCCTCAGCCTCCCAAGTAGCTGGGATGACAGGTGCCCACCACCATGAGTGGCTCTTTCAGGATGTGAAAGCACATTCTTTATGCTCCAAGCCCCTTTGAGTTACCACCCAGGATAGTTTCAGTTCATTCCCATCACCATTCGCTCCACTCACATTTCAACTGCTTAAATGGGCCCTCTCACTTTGATCCTCCACCTTCCAGACGGAACACTGACCAAAGACATTGAGGGAGCAGATCATTTACAGATGCCCAATGGTCCTGGCAAGTTCGTTGGCAAACAGAGAGTTTCCTGATGTTCTCAGAGTGGGCTGAGAAAATTCTTATGATGCCTGGCTACTTAGGGAAAGAGCTGTCATACAGAGGAACAAGATGTGGCTTTGAAACAGCATGGCCCTGGGAAAAATTCTGGCTCTGCTAATGGCCCAATGACATTGGGAAAAGTCAGTTTACTGGGCTGTGTCAGTTTTTCTTACCTATGAAGTCGGTTGATGAACCAATTTCATAGGTAGGAAATGAACCACGAGCCATGAAATGCAGCATTCTTATGAGAAATATCAAAGAGGCACACCTAATGCTTAGCACAGTGGAGCACCACAGGAAGTACCAAGTTAGTGGTAGCTACTGTTATTATTATTAATATTATTTTTTGTTAGTCAATTTCTCATGTTCAGAGGATCTGGAAATCTCTGCCTCTGGAAGATTTTATCCCAAGTGCTCTTACCAAAACACGAGTTCAGTGGGAGCCGTGTGGGGGCTTGCTGAAACCCACCCACTTTCCTGTGAATAGAAAATGCTCACACGTTGTTTTGGCTCCAAAAGCTGGTTCTGTCAAGAGTAGTAAAATTGTTGTGGTTAAGCCCCTAGAGTTGTTTGGGAGAACCGAGAGGTCGTGAGGAGAGCTGGCAGGAAGTGGCTGGGCAGACCTCAGAATGTAGTCATGGGAAACCTACGCTGGCAATGTTCAGTATCCAGCTGAATCTGGATCTGGACCTCCCCTTCTGGGGTCTCCGTGGGGGATCAGGAAGTCAAGAACGGTGGTTCTTCCTCAGTCCTCCTGGGGCTGGGGTCAGCATCTGGGCTTGGTCTGTTAGATAAGCCTGGGAATGGCAGAAATGGCTGGAAGCCCAACAAACATTTGTGACCTCTCGGCATTTCCAGAGTGAGGAGTTGTCACTTGGAGGTCATGGTGTAGATAGGAACAATAGTTCCGGGCCTCCTCTGCAACCAGCTAAGGCCATGTGACTGGATCTTACACATAAAATATGAGGAGACTGAACCATTCCTGAGTCAGAGATGTCAAAAAGCAATGGGGCTTCTTTGTCCCCTTTTTCCCTGCATAGTTGATGGCTGCAGAGGACTGTGAGTTCTTAGGGGGTGACAGACCCAGAGTATGTAGCAATTCCAAGTCTCTGAATCATCGTGTCGGGGAATACCCACCCTGGACCTTCAGGTGAGCATAAACAATACATTTCCATTGTGTGAAGCCACTAAAATTTTTTAGTCAATTTGTTACAGCAGCTAGTGTTGCCCTAATACACCAAGTTCAGTATGCCTAAATTCAGAAATCCTGGGCCTCTGGGATGGCAGTTCTAGTACCGCTCACCTCCGCCGGCTGATCTTTGACTCTTCAAAATCAAGTGAATTAAAGACACTAACCACACTAAGTGTTGGTGAGGATGGGGAGGAACTGGAACTCTCATACACTGCTGGGGGCATGTAAAATGGGGCAATCAGTTTGAAAAGAGGTGGGCACTTTCGTAAAAGTCTCTAGAGTGAGTCTGCTTGCAAGAGAGAGTCTTCATAAGGTAACATAGTTCCAGAAATGACATTCCACCGCTGTTTCTGTATTTTGTTGGTTAGAAACAAGTCATAGGTCCCACCCATATTGAAAGAGGGAATTACATAAAGCTGAGAACACCAGGAGGCAGGACTCATGGAGGGGAGTAACTTAGAATTTGAATAAAAAGCAATAATAACAATAAATATTATACATAATAATATATCATCTGCACCATTAATATTTCTCATAATAATGCTACATTTTGTGGTCCGTGGTTCATTTCATAAGCCAATTTCATTCCAACAATAACAAATATAGAATAATAAAAATTAGAAATAATAATAAATATAGAATATAATTGTGATATTTTAGACTTTCTGGTTTCCCATGGTCTCTAACTTAGAGTCTAAATTCTCATCACAATTATATTCTATATTTGTTCATTTATTGCTCTGTTATTTGCCTCCCTTACTAGACTATAAGCTACAAGAACACAGAGCATTATCTGTCTTGTTCCTGACTATACCCCCAGCATCTGGAACAATGACTGGTACATATATATGTATTTGGGGAATCTACTATGTGCTATATGTGTGTGTGTATATATATAATTATTATGATTATTATTTTGACATGAAGTTTTACTCTTGTTGCCCAGGCTGGAGTGCAGTGATGCAATCTCAGGTCACTGCAACCTCTGCTTCCTGGGTTCAAGAGATTCTCCTGCTTTAGCCTCCTGAGCAGCTGGGATTACAGGTGACCACCACCACGCCCAACTAATTTTTGTATTTTTAGTAGAGATGGTGTTTCATCATGTTGGCCAGGCTGGTCTTGAACTCCTGACCTCAAGTGATCTGCCCACCTCAATCTCCCAAAGTGCTGGCATTACAGGCCTCAGCCACTGCACCCAGACCCAAATATATATTCTTTGAATGAATAAATTAAATGTATTAAAAACAAACAAAACGTAACATGCTGAAATATGGTTTTGAGGTATAAAATGCGATGATATCAATGGAAGTACTTTATAAAGTGTAAAACATTCTGTAAATGTTAGGCCCTATTTTTACAATGATATCACTGTAAGGGTTATTGCCGAGTTTAAAATGAGGAAACTGAGGCCAGTATAAGAAAATTAAATGCCAATTTATTCAGCTCCCAGGTGAGGTTCTATGGTCCGGGGGAAAGGGGGCCAGAGAGGTCGCGCTATGGGTAAAGAGCAACAGCTGGATGCCCTGATTGGGTCCAGGGTGGCGGGATTGGGACGGGGCGGGCCGCTATTGGTTGGTGGGTTGTTGGGCGGGTTGTTGGGCGGGTTTTCCGGTGCCAGAGCCGGCCAGGGTTGCATTAGCCGGAACCTTCCAGGGGAGCCATGCGGCAGAGCTAGGTGTCGAGTGCCGGAGCCTGGCGCCGGGTGCAGAGTCAGGTGCTGAGTGCAGGAGAGGGTGTGTCCGACCTCCCGGCAAGGCAACTGGCCTTACAATCACCACTTACCTTCTTGGAAAATTATTGTGTTTTTCTTTACATTTTTATTTTTGTTAGCACTGTCCACCAAGTACTTCTCATTTTTCCTCCTTCTGGGCACATGGTAGGATTGTGTTCACAGTTGCTGAAAGTGACCCAGTGACTTGCACTGGACATTGGAGGTGAGTGGGTGTGAGACGTGTCACTGTTGGATGGAAGCGTTAGGAGCTGGTATGTACGGCGACACTCACTATTCTCTTTTGCTATAGCTACGTACAGTGTTTCCATAGTGACCTCTTACTCCATCTCAGCCTGGGTCCCTGAACATGGACAAGGCTGAGGAGAGTTCCTGGCTGCTTAAAAAAAAAATGCAGAGAAAGCAAGAAATAAACGTTTATTGCTTTAATCCAGTTACTTTGCGATTGTTTGTTACTACATCATAACCCAGCCCATCCTGACTAATATAATAACCAACCTTCTTGGATAAATAGCCTTTTGCTGTTCTTCACTATAGATATAGAACACACCAGAGTTGCTCACATGAAAAGCAGCGAGCTTGTAATTGATTCGAGAATTCACAGCAGTTTTCTGTGATTGTGAGTTTGCATTGTTCATTATATCTTAACAACTGTGGTAGGTTGCATAGCCTCTCAGGGTATATTGGTTTAGTACTCTGGGGAATGACTGCCTAGCCCTTGATTGATTGATTGATTGATTGAGAGGGAGTCTCACTCTGTTGCCCAGGCTGGAGGGCAGTGGTGCAATCTTAGCTTGCTGCAACCTCCACCTCCCAGGTTCAAGTGATTCTCCTGCCTCAGCCTCCCGAATGGCTGTCATTACAGGTATGCACCACCATACCCAGCTAATTTTTGTGCCTTTAGTAGAGAAGGAGTTTCACCATGTTGGCCAGGCTGGTCTTGAACTCCTGACCTCAAGTGATCCACCTGCCTTGGCCTCCCAAAGTGCTGGAATCACAGCCGTGAGACACCGAGCCTGGCCTTTAGAACATGATATTATTTATACAGAGTCCTGGGCTGAGAGACCAGACCCTGCAAAGCTCAGACAACAATCATCACCCTTTCTCCTAGATCAGTGGGACCCGTGGAAAACTGACAATGACTTTGTTTTACTTGCGGCCCTCATAGTACAACTTTCTCTCCTGCCACTCTCTCCTTACGCTAGTTCTTTTCTTAATGAAGCCATGCATTGGTTCAGAATAAATCTCTTCAAATATTAAAAAAAGAAGAAAAAAGAAATGAAGCCATGCAAACTAGCTCTTTTGCAAAATGCAGTCTTCCAAGAAACCTGGCTTTCCGTCAAGTAAGAGCTTTAGAAGAGCCCGAAATCAGCAGACCTCACCAGCATATTCTACTTTCAGATGTATGTGCTCTAAGACACTAGAAAAAACCAGACAGAATTTGGCCTAGTTGGGGTTTTGGAATCAAGAACGGGGAAGAAGAGGGTGTATATACGAACATCCCCCACCCAGCTTTTGACCTTGATTGAAATAAGGCATCCCTAAAGTCATTCAAAAGCTCATCGTTGGGGTTGGCTCTGGGGTAAGAATGACGCGTTTTCACTGAGGCCTTTGTGATTAATACACCAGATTCATAAATACACATATGTATTATACACACGTTCATTTTTATATCAATAGAAAATGCTTTCCAGATGTGTTTTTGAGGTGATAGGCTTTGGGCTGCTGAGGTTTTATTTTCTGTGAGGTCTCAGCCCAGCCCCGCATGCAGCCTATTGTTTTTATATCAAAAAGACGGGTCTTACCTGCTTAATAACCTGGAGGAATTCGCAGCAACCTGGGGGGAACTGAAGGAATGCAGCTTTCGGATCCGATTAGAGAGATGTGGCCAGGTCCCCAGGGTTCTCAGGTTTAGCTGCCGAGGCCCACAATGTCATCCATTGTCTTCCACCACCATGTGCGAAATGATTCAGGTTTCCGTGCCCCTCTGCCCAGCCTGTGTGCAGAGCCCCAGAGCACACCCCGAGGGGTGTTGACCACTAGGCTGTTGCTGTTGGCGTTCTGGTTTCCCACGGTCTTTGCAAGTGTCCTTTGTGCTGGCCTTTGTGGAATCATGAAGAAGGGAGCCACAGTTTTCTGAGTCTCTTAGGGAAGTCCATATGATCAAAGTTTGAAGAGTCTTTTCTCTTTGACTTGTAAGCGGCAGACAGCTTCAGTGCATGAGCTTTAGAGTCGGAATTCTGGCTTGGTGTTTACTGACTGTGTAACCTTGGGCAAGCCCCTTAACCTCTCTGAGCTGATGGCTCAACTGCTGTAGATCTCTTGGGTTATTGGCAGATGAAATTAGCTGATACATGGAAAACTCTTAGCACAGAGCCCGGCACATAACAGACCCTTAATAAAGAGTAGCTAATATTGTTATCATTATTACTATTAGTAGGATAATTTACCTTTTTGTTTTTATTCTGTTGCCCAGGCTGAAGAGCAGTGGCACAATCACGCCTCACTGCAGCCTTGACTTCCTGGACTTAAGATCCTCCCACCTCAGCCTTCCGAGTGGCTGGGCCTACAGGCTTGCACCACCAAGCCCAGCTAACGTTTAAACATTTTTTGGTAGAGACCGGGTCTCCCTGTGTTGCCCAGGCTGGTCTCAAACTCCTAGGCTCAAGCCATCCTCCCACCTTGGCCTCCTAAACTACTGGGATTACAGAGTGAGCTGCTGCCCTGGGCCGTAATGATTTAACTTAAGCCTGAATCCACACTGATTTTCCCATGAGTCCACTGGGTTAGAATTAGGTGTGAATCAAATGCTTCTGGAAATTCTTCCTGGATCTACCTTAAAATTTTTCTTGAAACATCTCCTTTGGGCACATCTTCCAGAGCCCTGAAAACAAACACTTTTTCCTAATAGTCCTGAGCCATATCAGGGACTTTGAACTCGATGTTAAGTTTCCTCCTACCCCACTCTTTTCTTTTTGGAAGGGCTGGTTTAGACCAACTTCAGATCAGAAGCATAATGTGAAATTCTGGGCTCTGGAGCCAATGCTAGCTATAGTTCCCCCCTGTCTTTTTTGCGGGGGGATGGCACTGCGTCTTGTGCTGTCGCCCAGGCTTGAGTGCAATGGCGTGATCTTGGCTCACTGCAACCTCCCCCTCCCAGGTTCAAGTGATTCTCCTGCCTCAGCCTCCTGAGTAGCTGGGATTACAGGCACCCACTACCATGCCTGGTTAATTTTTGTATTTTTAGTAGAGACGGGGTTTCGCCATGTTGACCACGCTGGTCTTGAATGCTTGACCTCAGGTGATCCACCAGCCTCAGCCTCCCAAAGTGCTGGGTTACAGGCGTGAGGCACTGCACCCGGCCTACAGGTCTCTTTTGATGTAAGCTTTTATCTTTGTCCAGGGTGGATCCCAGATGGGTACACACTAGACACTCAATTAGGATGTGTTGAGTGAGGGGTGGATGAGAAGAGGCTTAGCTAATGGTCATCCTGGAGGAAGTAATAACACAATGGTGATAAAGGTACTAAAATCAGTCATTTTCTGGGTGCTTATGTACTCTATGCCAGGCAGTAGACTGGGTGTACCCTGTGCCTGGCAGGTAGGCTGGGTGTTGCATACAGATGTTTTTCATTTGCTTCTCAAAAGATACCTTTTGGTGTGGACACCCTGGCGCCCTTTTAAGAGATGGAGATGTTGGGGTTTATCCCAAGTCCCCATGATGGTGAAGGGCAGAGCCCAGATTTGGGGCTAAAGGGTCTGATTCAAGAGCTCCCACATCTCTCCTCCAGGTTGTGGGGCCTGCCTGATTCAGTTGTCAAAATGCTCAAGGTTTGAGTTGGCCTCGTGTTGAAATCCCCAGGGAGCTGCCCTGCTCTGTTTTAGATCAGGATGACAGCTGAGCTAAAAAAACTGGAGGGGTAAAATCCTAAATCCCCTCTTTAAAGAAAGGTAGGGACCTACTTGCCCATAGACAGATTGACTAGATCATGATCTAACAGAAGTTCCCGAAACTCTCTTTCTTTTTTGAGACAGGGTCTTGCTGTGTTACCCAGGCTGGAGTGCAGTGGCGTGACCACAGCTCACAGCACCCTCGACCTCCTGGGCTCAAGTGATCCTCTTGCCTCAACCTCCTGAGTAGCTGGGACCACAGGCATGCACCATGATGCCTGGCTAATTTTTTAATTTTTGTGGAGACAGAATCTCCTTATGTTGCCCAGGCTGGTCATGAACTACTGGGCTCAAGCAATCCTCCTGCCTCAGCCTCCAAAAGTGCTGGGATTACAGGCATGAGCCATTGTGTGCAGCCTCATGAAATCTTTAAGAAGTATGACATAGACCAATACAAGCTCCTCCATTAATTTCATCTTTGGTTAACAATCATATATGTTACATGTCTATGTTTCTATATACAAGGAGAAGAGGTCTATTAGATATGTAACCAATGTTTAAGTGTTGGTTAGACATTAGACATTTTTTAGTTTTAAAAATTATATTTATATTTATTATTTTAATCTAAAGTTTGCATTTTTTCAATTAAAAAATAAATCAAAAAGCACGGAAAGGTATACAGGGAAGACTCCTCCCTTCCTCTGTCCACAGCCTTCCAGTTTTTCTTTGCAATGGCAGTCAAGGCTTTCCATCGATTATGTGTCTTTTTAGAAAGTGCCCATGCTCAGACTCCAATTAGGAGAGAGAATTTTCTTTTTAGTGCCTACCTGTTGAGCATCCATTGCTTGAGTTTTTGACAAGAATGGTCTTAAAAAAATAAAAGAAAACAAAACGCAATCATTAAAGGGCACAAATATTTGACCCTGTCTTGTCCCCCAGCATCAGAAGCAGATGCTATGAAACTGTCTCTTCTTTAACTGAGACAACGAGCTGTGTTCTCTGTCTGGTTCTCTAATAGCTACAGCAGTGGAGCCTTCAGCTGGCGTGGAGAAGAAAATCCCAAGGCCTTTGATCTCTAGTCCCATCACCTTGATTGGTCTCCATGGTAACTACCATACCCAGGTAGGTGGAGAATGAGCCCCATTGTTCCTTCCTCCCCACCTTCATTCCACCTTAATTACCCAGGCCTCGGTTTGCATTCAGGAGCCAGGAAGACATGCATGTAGATAAAGTGACACACCTGCCTCCTCACCCTCCTCTGTTCCTTTTTTTACCCGCCTTCTCTAGCTACAAGATGCCTCTATTGCTCTCATGGTTCTGGGTTCAAGTCTCAGCTATCTGTGTGATTTAAGCCCTATGACCCGTACGGGGAGTACTTTGCACCTGAGAACCTGGTTTTCTCATTTGTGAATTGGGAATAAAAATAGTACCTACATCTTAGGATTGAAAGCTAAACACTGACCAGGGATGGTGCCTCATGCCTGTAATTCCAACATTTTGGGAGGCCGAGGTGGGAGGATAACTTGAGTCCAGTAGTTCAGGACCAACTTGGTCAACATAGCGAGATCCTATCTCTACAGAAAAAATAAAAATATTTAGCCAGCCATGATGGCATGCACCTGTGGTCCCAGCTACTCCAGAAGCTGAAGTGGGAGGATTGATTGAGCCTGGGAGGTTGAGGTTGCAGTGAGCCATTATTGCACCACTGCCTGGGCTGTTGAGTGACTCTGTCAAAGAAAAAAAAGATGGCTGGGCATGTTGGCTCATGCTTGTAATCCCACCACTTTGGGAGGCCAAGGCGGCCGGATCATATGAGGTCAGGAGTTTGAGACCAGCTTGGCCAACATGGTGAAATCCTGTCTCTACTAAAAATGCAAAAATTCGCTGGGTGTGGTGGTGCACGCCTGTAATCCCAGCAACTCGGGAGGCGGAGACAGAAGAATCGCGTGAGCCTGGAAGGCAGAGGTTGCAATGAGCTGAAATTGTATCACAGCACTCTACTCTGGGTGACAAAGCTAATTTTTGTGTTTTAGTAGAGATGGGGTTTCACCACGTTGGCCATGCTGGTCGTGAACTCCTTACCTCAAGTGATCTGCCCGCCTCGGCCTCTCAAAGTCTTGGGACTACAATGTGAGCCACTGTGCCTGGCCAACATCACTTTCTCTAGGGTTTTCACTTGATTCGCCAAGATGTTGGCTTTAGCTGTTCCCAAATCTTAGTATTTGTCGCGTTGTATGGCAGCCGTCCATTTCCTTACCTGTAACCACCTTCTGTAGTTTGTGAGCACCTAGAAAGCTGGGTCTGTGTTCTGTTTAGTGTTTAATTCCCTGGCAGAGTATTTCTTCTAGAACATTCTTGATAGATGTTTGGATATATTCATTGCACAAATATTTATTGAGCAGCTACTATGTGTTGGGGACTATAGTTATAGTTTATGTTTATGGGGAGTTTATGTTCTAATGTGGGTGGATGCATGGATGCAATCTCTAGAATGCCTGGCCATCAGCAATACGGATCTTCTTGTAGTTCTCCAGACATGTGGGGCTTTCATCTCTGCATTTGCATGTGGCGTTCCCACTGCTTATGGCATCCTTTCTCCAGTGTTTGCTTAATCCCCACACCTGAGCTGGGGGGAATAAATCCTTGCTGTAAATCACTGTGTCAGTGACCCTCTGGCACTTTGATAACTCATTTTGAGTAGGGTTTTTAGTGTGTGAGTGCCCCTGGAATGTGGACTACCAAGGAATCAGGAGAACATCTAGCCCTTGACCTGTGCAGCTCCAGGACCGGGGTCAGGGCTGGGCACTGAGGAAACCCTTAGCAGACATGTACTAAAGAATGAGAGAGTGCAATCACATCCTCACTCCTTCTGCTTCTGCCCGAGGACTGATTTGGCCTCCCAGGTTGCTGGGATTATAGACCAAGAGACATGGGTATAAAACCTACTTCACTTTCTGAAGCTCAATGATAAACAGCAATTGACACAGTGCAAGGGACAATAGGGAGTGGGGGGGACTGTGGCAAAATGCAGAGCCCTATCTCAAGGGACCACTCCCTACTCAACTCTAGCTGATTATGACCTTGTAGAAATGTAGGTTTAATGTTGCTAAAACTTTCAAGTTTTCAAGAAAAGCTGAAAAATTGGATTTTTTTTCCGTGTGAAAGCTTCTGATTTTTAAATGTTGGCAAATGAGTCAAATTAAAAAAAATATGTTGTGTGTGCCAAAACTCTGTGAGCCAAGCATAACAAGTCTGGGGGCTGAATTGTAGCTCACATGCAGCCAGTTGTAATCTTTGGTGTAGTTTACGCCTGTGGACCAGAGGAAGTTGCTGGCTTCTCAAGGGAGAAAGGGTACAACCTTGACCTCTGGCGAAGGCCTCTTCAGTAAGAACAAAGATAAGATAATGTATCCTTGACTTCAGACGAAAGTGCTGGGAGAACTCAGATGAAGGGGAGAGATTTAGTGTGCAGGAAAGGCAGGAGCGCCTGAGAGTGGGCTTTGTCATTAAGAAGAGACATGAAATGAATTTTACAGGAAACAAGGGACAGGCCTAATATCACAGCTACAAGTCAAAGGTAGCCAGAGTCCTAGGCTTGTCTAGATGGTGCCATGAAGTGTTCTTTGCTTTGCCTAAAGTTTTTCAAGATTCTTTTTGGGGGAAGGGAAGATAAAACTCAACCGTGTGATATACATTTGAGGAATGAACATCAGCATGCATCCCATGGTTTCTCTGATAAACCAGGTTGCAGGCAATGCTACCCCATGTTTCAAGGGTATCCAACTGAATACACCCCTGAGATGGGCTCAAGCTCTCCTCCTGCTTACTTTCCTTTAAAAGGAATCAAAATGCCGATTTGAATTCCCCATCTTCAGAGACAGACTGGGGCACACAATCATGTATAGAAATCCCTCCCCGCACACACATCTGTTATACACATTGCCACGGTGTACTCTGGTTGTTCAACAATGAGCAGAATTATTTCCTCTCATTACTTGCCATGTCACTTCAAAACCGCACTCGGAAAAATAAAACCGCTCAAGGGGTCTCAGCCAATCCAGCTGCCTTGCCGGCCCAGCTTTCCAAACAGGAGCTGGGGGGGCGGCGGGGGAGGGGGAGGTGTTGGGGTGCACCAGGGTGGAGGCTGGCTGTGTGTGAGGGAACAGAGCCATGGCTGGGATGAATTTCTGTTGCTTCTTGTGTGCCCCATTGTGTGTCTGTGTGCGTGTGGGTCCGTGCATTTGTATGTACATATGTCTATCTGTGCATCTGTCTGTCTGCATGTTGGCGTTTTTCTGTCTCTATCTGCCCCGACGTCTATCTGTATGTGTCTGTCTGTGCCTGTCTTTGTGTCTGTCCCTGTCTCTGTGTGTCTGTTTATCTCTTTTACATAGCACCACTGACCAAATATTTACACTCTGCAAGTCCTCATATGACATGATTTTTGTACACGTGGGCGCTCCTGTTGAATCTTTACTATAACCACATGGCTGAAAGTACAATCTTAATTTTAGAGACGATTAATTTTACGGAGGCTTACTAGCGTATTCATCCATTTATTCAAACGTATATTCAGCATCTCTTGAGCGCCAGGCATGGTTACAGGCATAAGGAGATGGCACTGGAGACACACAAATGCCCTGTTGGCACGGGGCTCACGTGAATGGGGAGAGATACATTATAGATCAGTACACAAATGGATATTATTTCAGAGCTAGCAGGTGGCACCGCTAATGTGTGTTCATAGAACCTGCTAAGGGTGAGGGTGCTCCGCTTGATCCCTGAGCTAGAATTCAAGACATCTGGTGAGGTAGCACAGGTAACTTAACCCCTTTGCAAAAGACACACCTATGCCAGGTGAAAAGAGGGCCCAGTACAGGATGTTCAGTTGGAAAGTCACCTTAGTGCTTTGCTTGCAGGAATGCTATATTCTTCAAAGTTTGAGGTCTTGCAAAATGACACCCCTCCACACAGCTGGGGAGAATGAAATAGGCAAGTACCCACTTCGCGCTTCTTTCTGCAGGGACAGCGGCTGTGTGGACTGGTGACGGTGACCTCTCTGTTTCTGTCCTGAATTATTATGTCCAGGTGCCCCTGTGGGAAGGCAGAGGTCTGGGCATTGCACAGACTTGAGCTGGAGCACTGGCTCAGCTGAGGATGGCCTGTGTGTCCTTGGGTGAAGTGATCCAAGAATTGGACTCAAAAGAATACAAACACTCTGTGTGAAGCAGGGAGGCCTGGAAGAGAAGATTTGTTTTCAGTTGAGTCATGCTGAACAGAGCATTCAGTTCCCTTGGGCCCTGTTCACACCACAGAATTCCCTCTGCATGGAGGAAAACAGTTGTGTGTTTCAATGTCAAGAAGCTAGTACTTATTGAGCCTGCTTTTTTTTTTTTTTTTTTTTTTAACATGTTAGGGACTAGATGCTAATTTGTCTACATGTGCTTTATCCCTCTGAGGTAGCTATTATTATTATTTGTTTTTTTTTTTTTTTTTTTTTTGTATTTTTTAGTAGAGACGGGGTTTCAATGTGTCAACCAAGATGGTCTTGATCTCCTGACCTTGTGATCTGCCTACCTCAGCCTCCCAAGGTGGCCATTACTGTTATTGTTTTCTTCAAAAATAGAGACAGGTCTTTCTGTGTTGTCCAGGCTGGTCTTGAACTCCTGACCTTAAGCAATTCTTCTGCTTTGGCCTCAGAAAATACTGGGGTTATACCGTGCCTGGACTGAGGTGGGTATTATTCAGCCCATCTTCAAATGGAACAATTAAGGTTCAGAATGGGTAAGATGTTTGTCCAAGGCCACCTAATCAATGTGGGACATAAACACAGGCTCCTCTGGTTTCATGGACAATACTTGTCACCACAACAGTTCACCTGAGCAAGCATGTGGGGACTGCGGGGGTGGAAGTGGCTGGATGTGGGCAGGAGAAGGGAAGTAGGGTGGGCTAAAAGTTAGGACTGCAGCCTTGGGAGAGGTCCTATCAGAACCCCTGAGTGTTCAGAGAAACAGAAAGATACCCCTGTGCCATTGAGAGGACACCAAGGGGAGGAGAAAGGGTTTTAGAGGTTCCTTGGGCATTTCCATAGAATATTTGAGTTTGGGTACAGTGGCTTACACCTGTAACTCCAGCACTTTGGGAAGCTGAGCGGGTGGATTCCTTGAGCCCAATAGATTGAGTTCAGCCTAGACCACATGGCAAACCCTGTGTTAAAAAAAAAAAAAAAGAAAGAAAAAAACAGCAAAAAACTTTCAAGACTTTTTTTCCCTCCCAGAATGCACCAGGAAACAGCACCATCTTGTTTTGCTTTTGTAGATTTCGGGAGTTGTGGAGCTGGGTGTAGAATATGGAAACTTGGGCTCAGTGAGTTCTGGTATCCTCTGTTTTCTCCAGAGAACAAACCAAGCACTGTTGACTTATGTGAATGGGTCTGTATTTCTAATGAAGCACCAGGATGTAGGCACCAATTTATTGCTTAGGGATAAAGGTGAGAAAAGGGCAACCTCCCCATCCAGCCACTCAAGGTACTTCAGGTAGTGAGCCACCCAGCCCTGGACGCATGCAAGCAGAGGATACATTATTCCATGGAAGGATAAGGAGTTGGACTAAATAATATCTGAAGTTATTTTCAATGCCCAATGCCAAGTTTCTGTGACATTAAGGAGTGGTTACACTCAGTGACCCTTATGTCCTCTGAGGCTTAAACAATCAAGAATCTGGCTGGGTGTGGTGGCTCACGCCTGTAATCCCAGCTGAGCCAGTGGATCACCTGAGCTCAGGAGTTCAAGACCAGCCTGGGCAATGTGGTAAAACCCTGTCTCTACCAAAAATACAAAAAATTAACTGGGTATGCTGGCACATACCTGTAATCCCAGCTATTTGGGAGGTTGAAGTGCAAGACTACCTTGAACCCGGGAGGTGGAGGTTGCAGTGAGCTGAGATCACACCATTGTGCTCCAGCCTGGGTGATAAAGTGAGACTTTTCTCAAAAAAACAAACCAAAACCAAACCAAAAACATTAAGAATCACCTGGCAAGCTGTTTTTTCCCCTGAGTCTCAATCATTCCCTCCTTTTTTGGTCTAGACTCAGGCACAAAGATTAGTATATCCAATCATGATTTACAGACATAGTATAATAGGGTGGTTCTAAGCCTGGATTAAAATCCTGCTCTACCACTCACTAGCTGGTGACTTTGAGCAAGTGACTAAACCCCTCTGAACCTCCACCTTTCTTTCTGTAAGATGGGACTAATAATGAAACCTACCTCATGGCGTCAAGGTCATGGTTGAAGGAGATGTGCTGTGCAAAGCAAGGATCACAGTGCTCAACACAGCGTAAGAGCTTTATAAATATTAGCTATTATTATTATTGATTCAATAAGATATTAACTGAAGGCCAGTGAAGTGTGAAACCAGAGGAATCGTGAATAATATATAGAAAAGAAAAAGATCTTTCTATTATAAGAAAACCTGATCCTCCTACCTGCAAGGACATCCATATAAATGGAAGAAATGCAGGGAAACAGGTACATTCCTCCTCTCAATTTTCAAAAAGTCTTCCCACGAGGTCACATTTGGATGAAACCCAAGGCTTGGGTGATGTTTGTGCCTTGATTTGATCAGAATCAGCCTTTCCCAACCAGCCGGCACATGCTATTGATATATACCATAGCATTATTTATGACTTGTTGAATACCCACAGTCTGTTCAGCCCTTTACAAGAGATGAAGAAGATAAGTTCTGGGCCCCCGGGGATTTGGGATTTAAGTTACTCAGATTGAAAATGCGCTAGCTGAGAAAGGGCTTGGATGCCCACAGCACGTCAACCCTAAACTCATTTGTTCCTCCCATAAAGAAGACGATTACATGAGTGGCTGAGTTTGGATCTTTGCAGAGTTGAACCTTGATACAGAAAAAATAATAACAGCATACGCTATTACAAATTAATTAAAAAAGAACTCTTTCTGAACTCTAAACCATGGAGCAGTAAGTCATCTTAAACCATGGAACTAAAGACTTTCCTGACCTCCTTTACAAGTCTTTAACTATTGTAGTTGTTTTTTTTTTTTTTTTTTTAGATTAAGTCTCACTCTGTCACATGGGCTGGAGTACAATGGTGCAATCTCTGCTTATCGTAACCTCCTCCTCTCAGATTCAAGTGATTCTCCTGCCTCAGCCTCCCTAGTAGCTAGGACTACAGGTGTCTATTACCATGCTGGGCTAATTTTTGTATTTTTTGGAGAAACGGTATTGCGCCATGTTGGCCAGGCTGATCTAGAACTCCTGACCTCAAGTGATCCACCCGCCTTGGCCTCCCAAACTGTTGGGATTACAAGTGTGAGCCACTGCACTGGGCCACAAGTCTTTAACTTCTAAACTTTACTGTCCAAGTTATTTACTGTATAGATGTGAGTGAGGGAGGAATTTGGCTTTTTAAAGGAGAAAGAAACACAAACGGATGCCATTTTGTCTGGAAGGTTGTTGCCTTCAGGATCTCTGGATTCTCCTCTGTTCTGGCCATCCATGCCAAAATCCTATTTAACCCGGACTCTCTTACTATGGCCTTTGCTTAGTGAAATCTTGAAGATACCTCCATAAAAGAACACTGATTCATCGTCATTCTGTTTCAAGAAAGAGAACAGATCCTGTAGATCCAATTGAATAAGTATCTGTGTGTTTGTTAGCGATGCGATGAATGAACTTGGCCTCATGCTGCTCCATTCTGCCCACAGTTGCAGGGAAATTTGAGAAGTATGAAACACTATGGGGCTTATCTCAAATGGCAGCTTCCTTTCTTGTAGTCAGTCTGATTCCTCACGCAAGAGAGAATAAGAGCTATCCTGCAGTCTTCATTCACCAGTTTTCCTTATATTCATCATGTCATGGCACTCTGTAGCCTAGACAGCCTTCCACTCATCTATGGCTGCCCCTTCCTCTGCACACACTGGTCTGGGACACCATTCCCCTTAATTAGCTAATTAATTTTTGTAGAAATGGGGTCTTTCTATGTTTTCCAGTCTGATCTCAAACTCCTGGACTCCAGTGATCCTCCTGCCTTGGCCTCCCAAAGTGCTGGGATTACAGGTCCTTTTACTTAAAAGGCAAGAACATCTTCCTAACTAGTCCTGCCTTTGCTGCTTTGTTTTGTGTGAGACTCTGTTTTTAATCACTCATCCGTAGTTAATGTCTTATTGTAGTTGAACATAAATGTAGCAAAATGCAAATGTGGGAAGGACATAGCTCCATCACATTTGCACAAAATGAACCCAGCATGTACCCAGCACCCTGAAACACAATACTCCCACAATATTCTTTAGCAGCCCCTTCACGCGCCTTCTCAGTGATTACCTTCCCTCACCCAAGGATAACCACCATCTTGACTTCTTACACATGGTTAGAGCTTTACTTGGTTTTGAAGCTTATAGAAAATGCAATCATCCAATATGTAGAGCCGGTCCTGCTATAATGCTTGTTTTGAAAATGCAAGTTTGTTCTCAGGTGATTGATATATTAGGGAACAATTTGAGCGTAAGGCAAATTTTGCATGTGCTTATGCATAATTTTGTTGTGAGAAACACTAAATAAATGTAGAAAACTGCACCCAGCTGAACTGAACCACAGAGGAATACACAAAATGCACATTCCTCTAGCATCTACCAGCTGCCTCAGTTCACTGCAACTGTCATGAAACACCCTCATCCCCATCTGGTGTTGCAACTTCCTGATTTCAGACGACCTCCTACCACTTCCCAAAAACTCACAAACTGCAACTCTTCCAATACACATTCCTGCAAGCAAACTTCAGGACTTTTCTAAAATCCCTTATGTATTATAGTATTTATGCATTTAAAAATAATTTTACATATATAAAGCTGTGCTATCACTTTTATGATGGTCTTTTTTTTGAGACAAGGTCTGGTTCTGTCACCCAGGCTGGAGGGCAGAGGTGCAATCTTGGCTCCCTGCAAACTCCACCTCCCAGGCTCAAGCCGTCCTCTCACTTCAGCCTCCCGAGTAGCTGGAACTACAGGCATGGAACACCGTGCCTGGCTAATTTTTTTTTTTTTTTTTTTTTTGTAGAGATGGAGTTTTGCCATGCTGTCCAGGCTGGTCTTGAACTCCTGACCTCAACTGATTTACCCACTTTGGTCTCCCAAAGTGCTGGGATTACAGGTATGAGCCACCATGCCTGGTCATATTCCTATTTTTTTTTAAAATGTGTCACCGACAAAGTCTTTAGTATTGTCCCCCAATCCCATTTTCCCCATAAACTCTGTGGCTTTTATTGAGTAAACTTGCATAGCACCGTAATTTTTAGGCCCACATGCAATGTCATAGCAGAACTTACTGTATTCACATGTCTGTGAATAATGCAATAAGAATAATGTAATTTATTTGTATGTTCTGCTATGCCTGGGCATTTGAATTGTTTCCCGTTTTGGACTTTTTCAAACAGGGTGACTATGGACATTTGTGTTTGGTAAACATAACACTCCCATTCCTCTTAAGTGTATACCTGGGAATAGAAGTATTTGCTGTCAGGAAAGGGGTATGTTCAGCTTTAGCAGAAACTGCTAAACAATTTTCCAAAATGGTTGGACCAATGTATCCTCCCACCAGGAACTTATGGTGTGTCCTGGGTTGTTTATTTATTTGCCAACTCTGATATAACAAAAAAATAGTAAATATTTGGTTTTCATCCCCAATTCCTGCACACAGCTCCCAAACCTGCTGGAGCCTCCAGAGTGAGATGAATGTTTTTGCATGCAAATGTGCTGACTGGCAGATAGGGACAGCTGGAGAGCTATAGGATGGAGGCTGGTGACCGAGGGCAAGGCACAATTCAAGGGCTGGAACTTTCAGCTCCATTCCCTGACCCCTAAGGAAGGGAGAGGGGCTAGAGATTGGGCTAATCACCAATGGCCGATGATTCAATCAACAAAACCTCTGTAAGAAACTTCTAAATAATGGAGTTCAGAGAGCTTTCATGTTGGTGAACATGTGGAGGTGTTGGGAGGGTGATTCACCCGATATGGCATGTGTATTAGTCTGTTCTCATGCTGCTAACAAAGACTTTTTATCAAAACACAACTATGCCCACTCATTTACATGTTCCCTAATGGTAGAGTTGAGCAGTTGAGGCAGAGAATATATGACCCACAAAATTAAAAATAAATACTCTCTGGTCCTTTGAAGAAATAACCCAGAGACTGGATACTTTATAAAAGAAAGAAGTTTAACAGACTCACAGTTCCACGTGGCTGAGGAGGCCTCACAATCATGGCTGAAGGCAAAGGAGAAGTAAAAGCATGTCTTACATGGGAGCAGACAAGAGGGCGTGTGCACGGGAACTCCCATTTCTAAAACCATCAGATCTCACGAGACTTATTCACTATCACGAGAACAACAAGGAAAAGACTTGCCCCCGTAATTCAATTACCTCCCATCAGATCCCTCCTGTGATACATGGGAATTATGGGAGATATAATTCAAGATGAAATTTGGGAGGGGACACAGCCAAACCATAGCAGCATGCCTTATCCTGTGCATCTCTTCCATTTGCATCCTGAGTTGCTCCTGAAGCCATCCTAGCAAAATATTGAATCTAAGTTGGGAGATTCTGGGAAACTCTGATGTTGAGCCAAGCTGGACAGCAAGATGAATTAGCTGGGAACCCAATAGTTGTGACTGGTGTCTGATGTGAGGGCAGTCTTGGGGGACTGAGCTCTTAAATTCATGAAGTCTGACACTAGTTTTGGGTAGTTAGTGACAGAATTGAATTGAATTGCAGGACATCCAGTTGGTATCTGGAGAGCTGGAGATTTAGTTGGTGTGAGGAAAATCCACACACGTTTGGTGTCAGAAGAGTTGAATTCACCAGTGCCTGATGTTGATAACATACCTGGTAGGTATTATTTTTTATTTCACCATTATGATGAATGGCTCACCTTTACTTTTGGCTCCTCCAATCCCTTCACTCTAAGAGACATAAAGAACTGAAAAAAATGCAGGTCCAATCATGTCACTTCCTTATTAAAAACGGACCCTTCATATGCCCTTAGGACAAAGTACAGACCATTAAGAAATTCCTGGCTGCAGCCTCTTCTCCAGCTCATCTTTTGTAACTTTCCTTCTTATTTGTTTCACTTTAAAATACTTAGATTTCTTTAAAATCCTTAAACATGCAACTAGATCTTTGAAATGCTGTTCCTTTTTCCTGGAGCCCTCTGTGTCTGCCCTGCTCCTTCCTTCATAATGAACTTCTGATCGTCTTTCAGGTCTTGTCCTACAAGATACCACTTCAGTAGGATTTTACTTGACCTCTCACACTGGCTTGAATTGAGAGTCGACAAACTATTTTCAGTCAACCCAATTTGGCCAATTGCCTGTTTTTGTCAATGAAGTTTTATCAAAACACATCTATGCCCACTCATTTACATGTTCCCGAATGGCAGAGTTGAGTAGTTGAGACAGAGACTATATGGTTCACAAAACTTAAAAAAAAAATTCTCTCTGGCCCTTTGAAGAAAGAGTTTGCCAATCCCCGTGGTTAGATCACCCAGTTTATATGCTCCCTCAGCAACTTGTCCTTTAAAGAACTTCATGACAGATTCTATTTAATGTCTCTCTTCCTTCCTGGAACTTGGGTTTCATGAAAGTAGGGACATGCCTTTTTCTCTGCCATCACCGTATCTGGCAAGCATGGTAAACATGCAATAAATTTTTACGAATAAATCAATTATCAATCATTATTCATTCCTAAGGCAGATATGGCCAGTTACCTTACCAGTATCTTTTCTCTTTTATTTCCTTTAGAAATAGGGCAAAATTTTTTTGTGAGTGCCAATTAAAAAAACATGTTGTTAAGCTTCCCTTGCAGCTAAATTTGTTACATGACTAAGTTTTAACTACTGATAAATGTGTGATGTCTGAAAAGACTGGTTAAGAGAGTTGGTTTAAGACGTTTATCCCCTCTTCTCCCTGACCTCTGCACCTGCAGCCTGGAAAGTATACGTAATGGCTGGATACTTATCCAGTAGCCAGCTTACCCTATGCAATGACCCAAGGGTAAAGGGAAAAGACAGAAAGAGCCTGACTCTGCCTCCCTGAAAACTTGATAGAATCGCCCTGTTTTTAATTATCCACTTCAGGGATTCTCTTATGACAGAAAAAGTGAAATCCTGAATGTAAACGTTAAAAACCATTGTAGTTGGGCTTAAATTTCTAACCAGTATGTTTGGTTAGAAAGATATCCCTCTCTCTCTTCCCCCCCCCCCTCCCCAACCCTACTTGGAATTCTCCCTTTGGTAAGACCAACACAAACGTGTCCTACCTGTTGTAAACATTTTTCCAGGCTACTATCTTAGTAGCTTATCTGATACTGCAGTTGAACTCTGATGTTACAATTTACCTCTGTCCAACAAACTGCTGGCAATTCACCTTCATTTTCTTAATCTCATTTAAGACTCCAGGTTTTGACACCTGGCCTCTTCCTGTCTTCTGGAACACCCATAGCTTAAAGAAAAAAAGTGTTGTCAGCATTTCCAGGAAGGACAATGAAAGTAAACTCTTCTTCCTTTAATCTTTTCTCCATTTATTTGAGAGAAACTTACTGACCTATATTATGTGCTAGGCACTGTGATAAGTGCAACCCTCAAGGGGCTTAGTTCTAATATCCCAAATGATCCACAACCATTTCTTTTTTTAAAAAAAAAATCCACGTCTCTATCTATTTATCTATCATCAATTGTCTATTTATCTAGTAATCTATCTGTCAAGATATTGCTTTAGAAAGAGAGATGTTTCAAAACAATTATATTTGCAACAAAAAAGTGTAAATAACAAGATGACTTAATTCAGATGTTGACACATTAGGCTCTGCAAGCCAAATTCAGTCCATTACCTTTTTATAGGGTTCAAGAGCGAAGAATGTTTTTTATCTTTTTCTTTTTTTTTAAAAGACAACCAAAATGTTTAAGATTCAGGGGTACTTTTGTAGGTTTGGTATACAGGTACATTCATGTCACGGGGGTTTGTTGTACAGGTTATTTCATCACCCAGGTACTAAGCATAGTACCTGATAGTTATTTTTCTGATCCTTTCCCTCCTCCAACCCTCCACCCTCAGGCAGTCCCCAGTGTCTGTTGTTCCCCTCTTTGTGTCCATATGTTCTTACCTGGCTCCCACTTAGTTGGTTTTCTGTTCCTGTGTCGGTTTGCTAAGGATAATGGCCTCCAGCTCCATCCATGTTCCTGCAAAGAACACGATCTCACTCTTTTTATGGGCTGCATAGTATTCCATGTGTATATGTACCACATTTTCTTTATCTTGTCTACCACTGATGGGCATTTAGATTGAGTTCATGTTTTTGCTGTTGTGAATAGCATTACAGTGAACATACCATATGCATGTATCTTTATGGGGTTTTTCCCTTTTTAAATACTTGGAAAAAATAATTAAACAGAAAATAATATTTTGTGACACATGAAAATTATAGGAAATTTGAATCTGGTGCCTATAAATAGTTTTATTAGAACACAGTCATGGCCACTCATTTACATGTCATCTATGACCACTTTTGCTCTACAATGGCAGAGTTGAGTGGTTATGACAGAGACCATAGGGCTCACGAAACCTAAACTTTTTGTTATCTGGCCTTTTACAGGAATAATTTGGTGACCCTGAATTTAATGGAATCCCTCCTTACCCCCACCTCAGATTGGGTGGGCAAAAATAAAATCAGAAGGTTGAGCAAAGACACTGAGACACCTGCTGGTAAGGAACTCTCATAGTGACTAGGTATTTTCTCCATTATTTAAATTCCCACTTTCAACTTAAAACCCATTAAGAAATAATTCAATGAGATCATCACTTCTAGAAACCTTACCTGAAAAAACTCAAGTGATCTCCAAGATGAGATGTGATTTTCTCATTGGAGAGGAGAAATGGCCCCAGGAAAACACCATAGCTCAAGGACATACCTGTTTTCCATCCTACTTTCCAATGATTCAAGAAGCTGAAGTAAACCTTTGGCTTCACCAAGGTTGATGAGTTCAACAACAAAGGGAATATCTTATTGCTCAACTCCAGGTGTGGGGAAATGGAGGAAACCCAGGCTCTTGTTCAGCCCAAGCTGCACACGCTCCTACGGTGGCCCCAGTGGACGAGTGTTGCAAGCACAGCAGGTATTTGCAAAGTCAAAGTCCCTGATCGTAGCCTTGTTCCAAAGGAACTCGGTGTTTTTCTCTGTAATTGAAGTTAATTTGATTTATATTTACCCTCTAAGGTCAAGGAAACCTGGATCTAACATCAGTCCATCTGTTCTTCACCTAAGTGTTTTCTAATCCCTCTTCAGTGACATAAATTGTCCACAGTTTCTCCATCCTCTTCTCATCTTTATTTCGTTCCTGAGCTAATGCTGAGCAAATCTTCACAAGCATATGACACTTTCGATCATCAGATCTGCCTAAGTCAGCCAAATTCTTCTACTTTTATGGCTTTCAATATTGTCATTGTCATCATTTTGATAACTATGCACTAGTAAACACTAGCACATATTTTTAAAAAGTTTTTTTTTTTTTTTTTTTACCTAAAATCTGCTAATATAAATGAATGATCTGTCTTAATGAATTAATTAGTTTGGGATTACAAGTGCTTATGTGAATAAAGAGAGAACAGAGAAGGGACGATTTAAGAGAATGGTGGAGCAAGACACATTTTACTATTTATTAAAATGCAGTTCTAAGTCCAGGGTTAAACGTAAATATTATACAATATGGGAATTAATTCTCTCTAGAAAAGATTTAAACAATAATGAAACATATTGAATAACACGGACAGAGATCTCCCTTCCGTCCTTGCCTCCCCTTCCTCTTCTTTCATGTCAACAGTTGGATGAGTATCTTTGAGCTCTTGCTTTTGTGATAAATGTTTCCATAGATTGCTTTCTTATTTTTGCCATGAAAAACCATACTGCTATGTACCTATTATAAATATGCGAGTCGTTTTGCAGGATGGATTCCTAGAGGAAGGTAACACTGAGTCAAAAGATAATATGTTTTACCTTTTGATGGAGAACTGCCAATTTGCTTTCCAGAAAGATGTTTCTAATGGAAACATCTAATAATTGAGTACCATGCTCAGTACCCGGGTGATGAGGCCAGCCATACTCTAAACCTCGGCATCCAGCAATATACCCATGAAACAAACTTACAGATGTACCCCCGATTCTGAAATATGAGTTGAAATTATGAAACAAACAAACAAACAAACAGAAATTTCCAATGGTGCTTGTCAGGGGCATGGAAGTACCTGTTTGGCTTGTTTAACCGCATCTTCTCCAAGACTGAATGTGTTTTTTTGTTTCTTTGCTTTTTCACCGTCTCACTCTGTTGCCCAGGCTGCAGTGGTGCAATCTCACCTCACTGCAGCCTCAGCCTCCTGGGTTCAAGTGCCTCAACCTCTAGAGTAGCTGGGATTATAGGCACGTAACATGGACCGCCAGGCCCAGCTAATTTTTGTATACATTTTTAGTAGAGACAGGGTTTCAACATAATGCCCAGGCTGGTCTCCCGCTCCCGGCCTTGGCCTCTCAAGTGCTGGGCTTACAGGCGTAAACCACTGTGCCTGGCCCTGAATGTTATTAATTAAAAAAAAAAATTTACCCCTTGGGCAAAGAAAGATAGCTCGTTATTATAACATGATTTTTAAAAGTCAGGTATACTGAAACATAGACAATAAAATTGACTCTTTTAAGGTTGCAGTTTGATAAATTTGACATGTATTCATCACTGCAATCAAGAAATAGAACAATCCTGTTACCCAAACCTGTTCTTTTGTGCTTCACGGTAATAAATTCCCTCTTCTCAGCTCTAGCCCCTGAGTCCCACTGATATGTTTTCTGTCCTTGTAGATTTAGCTTTCTCAGGTTGTAATATAAATGGAAATTATATATAGTCGTTGGTGTCTGGCTTCTTTCACTTAATACAATAAGTACTTTGAGATTCTTCCGCCTTTTTCTAGGTGCCAGCAGTTTGTTTCTTTTCATTGCTGTGTAGTATTCCATCATATGCATAATTTTTTTAAGTTCACTCATAAGTTGATAGACATTTGGGTTGTTTCAATAGTTTGGAGTATTGTAAATATGCTATAAATGTTCATTTTTAGGTAGGTCTTTGCGTAAACATATGTTTTCATCTCTTCTGGGTAAATATCGAGGAATGAAATTTCTGTCTTATATTTGTTAGTAAATAGTTAACTTTATAAAAACTGGAAACTGCTTTCTAAAGTGGCTGCACCATTTTGCACCTTAACTGTGTTGGTTTGCTAGGGCTGCCATAACAAAATACCCAGACTGGGTGGCTTAAATAGCAGGAATTAATTTTCTCTCCATTCTGGAGGCTGGAAGTCTGAGATCAAGGTATTGGCAGGTTAGTTTCTCCCGAAACCTCTGTCTGTGGTTTGTGATTGACTGCCTCTTCCAGTGTCTTCCCATCACCTTATTTATCTCTGTGCATGTCTGCATCCAGATATTCTATTTTTTGAGGACACCGGGCATATTGGATTAGGGTCCATCCATCCTAATGACCTCATTTTAACATGATTACCTCTTTAAAAACCCTATCTTCAAATACAGTCATCTTCTCAGGTATTAGGGTTTAGGACTACAACATACTAAGATAGGGTGGACACAATTCAGCCCTTAACACCCATCAATGAGGTATGGGGGCTTCAGTCATTCCACATCCTTGCCCACACTTGGGATTGTCAGTCTTTAATTTTAGCCATTCTAGTAGTGTGTAGAACTCACTGTTGCTTTAATGAGTTAAAGCAACTTTTTTCTTCTTGAGCAAAGAATAGCCTTGGTGTCTGTGAGTTAGCTCAGTCCTGTTGCTGAGAAGACCAGGGTCATTGCTGTATCCCCTTAGGAACTAATCCATGTGGTAGTCAGTCCAAAAACATGTGTTATTGGTTAGAGTCCAAGAAATTATGGATGGTTCAGTGTAAACCTTCCACTGCTTCTTGCAAAATGACGTTCGTCTGACTAATGGTTGGAGGTCTTCACATGTTCTTGGAATGAATGAGAATTGCAAGAGCACTTGAAGTCAGATACAGCCAACATGTGTGGCAGGCTGATGGTTTCAGCTTTCTCAGGATAACACTAAAATGGTCAGTCTGGCTAATGGGGAACTCTGGAAAAACAGAATTAGATAAAGTGGGGGAAAGATTTATGATATGAATAAGAGATGCTTTATGTTGGGGAGGGTCAGGGTAACTCATCAACTTATTGGATTTGATGATCAAGTTTGCTTAACCCAACCCAAGTCTCATTCAAAATAAAACTAGACATTATCCTGGGACACAATCAAGCAGAATGAACTGACAAAGGACGTGCCTCTTAAGAATTACCCTCCCAAGTAGTTGGATATATAGATATAAATATGGATACAGACATAGATATTTATAGATATCTTTTGCAATGCAATTGATTCTTTTCTGTTTTCAGTAGATGCTTCCATTTCAGACCCTCAAAGCATAAAAATTTAGATCCATTTCTTTTTCTTTCCATTTTCCTTTTTCCCTCCCCCAGCAGCCCCCAAACTCAGGCACACAAAAGCCACCCTGATAGATGTAGAGTGATATTACAATTGATTGGCCTGCCACTGATGGTGCGTATGTGTTTTGTCGTTAGTGGGGAGGGTGAAAGGGGGGCCGGGTAATAGAATGATTTGGCCTACAAGACAGCTCCTCCTTGATGAACAATCAGACACAAATGTCAATAACAATTGGATTGTCTGTAAGCTACAGTCACTTAGGGCTCCCGGAGCCTGTCCACAGAGCCTGGATTGAAACCCTCAGCCTTGTGAACTCCAAATCAGGTTTGGCATTGGGAATGAAAAGCCATCAGCAGTAATAGTATTACAAGGCTGTTGGTCGAAGAAGTGCAAAGGGCTCTGAATAATGCTCGGGCTCCTGTGTGTCACAGGGCAGAGAAAGATTTCACGGAACTGGAGAGATGAGAGGGAAAACAAGGTAGGGGCTGGTGAGCTCTGAGGGGCACCTATAGTGCTACAGGCATGGAGCTGGGACTTGCCTGCTCTTGTGTTTGGAAACTGGTAAGGCCTCAGTTGGATCAGAAGGCTGGGACACCTACACATGTCATCTCCATGTAGCTACTTGGCTTCCTTACAAGATGATGGCTAGGTTCCAATGGTGAGCATCCCAAGACAGAAGTGATAAGAAAGCCAGGTGGAAGAAATATGCCTTTTATGCCTTTGTCTGGAGGTCACAGAGAGTCACTTTTACTCTTTCTGCTCATCAAAGAAGTCACACAATTGTGCTCAGTTTCAAGGAGGGTGGAAATAGACTCCATTGCTTGATGGACTGGCGACATTATGGAACGGGCAATATTGCTGTGACTATTTTTGGAAAGATCCCGTGTGCCACAGTTAATAGACATGCAACTCTTTGTAGCTGGCACTCAGGAAGTAGATATGATTGCTTTGCTGTTCAAGTTCTTCTTGCCACCAGACATTGCAGGGTGTCGGTAGCTAGAGATGGTCTAATCCTCTGCTACTGTGCACTGTGGAAGACCCAGGGGGATTGTGCAAGTGTTTGTTGAATGATTAATGAGTGATTTTTAATGCTTTAACTTCGAAGCTCTCAAAATTGACTGCCGATCGAAAGTGCTGAGAAGATTGGTTTAAAATATTCCAAAATTTAACCTCCAACCTACTGAATCCCCTAGCATGAGGCCTGGGGATAATCATTTCTAATGACCTCCTCCATTAGCTCAGATGCAGCCATTGTGGGGACCAGTATTTACAAACCATTGGTTTAAGTCAAGGGAATCCACAATTTTTAACGAGAAAGAACTGGCCCGTTTTACAGATGGGCAAACTGAGACCTGGGGAACAGAGAGACTTGCCCAAAGACACATAGTGAGTTAGAGTGCATTCTAATAAGCCGCAAATACAAGAATTCCAGACCCTCTAGCTAGCAAGTGAGTAATAGTGCTGTGGGGTTAGTGATATTTTTTGGTTAGTGATTTGGTGGAGGTGGAGAGAAAGCTCTTTGGGGTCCTTTAAGTTCAGCAATTCTCAAATTTTTTTTACTTCCCTTACTTTTTTTTTATTTTGCCACATTTGAGTAAGATTTGTAGTAAATACACCTACATTTTTTTTTTTTAAAGTGAACTCACTTTTTACCATAAGTAGATTTTTCCTCTTCCTCAGGCACGAGAGCTGCAAAAGGAGAGTGTGTGATCACTGAGTCTTATGCCGACTCTACCACATACAGCAATGTACACATGTAGCCAGTTGAATTCAGAAAAGGCTGGCCTGAGGACCAGCTACAGTCATCTCCCTCACAGGGCATGGTTAAGCATCCCAGGCTACTCATTTGCAGGTCCAGTGCAAAATGAAAATGTGGAGCTTTTTGCTCAAAAATTATTAAGAATTTTAAGACAACAACAGCAGAGCGTTTAGCCATGGGTGAGCTCTTCTACATTGCAGGGCCCTGTGCAACGGTGCAGGTCCCACGCCCAGGAATTCAGTGCCGGCTGCCTTTGGGAAGGCACTGTTTTAAACAAAACCTATTAACCTGCTCAGCCCAGATTCCTGGGCCAGAGAAAGTGGGGGCCCTGCTGTCTATGCACACTCAAGAGGTGGCCAGGAATCAAAAGGCTGGATGTCAGCCAGGCACAGTGCCTCATGCCTGTAATACCAGCACTTTGGGATGCCAAGGTGGGTGGATCACCTGAGGTTTGAGACCAGCCTGGGCAACATGGTGAAACTCCATCTCTACTGAAAATACAAAAATTAGCCAATGGTGGAGGGTACCTGTAATCCCAGTTTACTCAGGAGGCTGAGGCAGGAGAATTCCTTGAATCTGTGAGGTGGAGGTTATACTGAGCTGAGATTGTGCCAATGCACCCCAGCCTGGGTGATAGAGTGAGACTCCATCTGAAAAAACAAAACAAAACAAAAAAACAGAAAAAAAGAAAGGCTGTGGGCTCTTCATGCAGCTGAACAAAAATATGGTCTTGCTAAACTTCTGGTCCAGGAATTCTGAATCCTGAAGAGCCAAGAGCTGTGCCCAAGAGGCAGTTTTCATGGAGGCACCAGGAAGAGCAGAAGACAGGGATGTTCTCCAAAGTGGAAGTGAGGGTACTGCTCTTGTCTGCGTGCCTGTCTGGTGATGAGTTCTTTGTAGTTAATACTTGTGTGCTGGGATACATATTTTCCTTCCATTGTTACGGAAGAGGAAAGGAGCAAGAGAAATGGAAGAACAGAGGGACTGGGGAGGAGAGAGAGAAAGGATGGATCCAAAAAACAAGAAAAGAAAAATGTTAATGTAGATTTATAGAAGCCTCAAAATAGTTTCAACTTCCTTTCCGGCCTGGCTGTCTTGTTACCTTCAGGTGGCTGCCAATATCTGTGAAAAACTCCGGGCGCCTGGCTTTACGGGGTCAAAATGCAGAGCATATGTAGCGCTTCGAGCAGAGCCAGGGGACTGCGTTCCTTGGGTTTTGCGTTCTAGGACATCAGCAGCAATTTTAGAAGCGTTGCTATTTCAACTGGGTTGGTATTTCACACACATTTTCACATGGAGACAGGCAAGCTGAAATACCCTTTGCAGGGCCGGCTCTCCCTCGGAAAAGCTGTGAGGTCGGCAACAATTGTTTCTGCTGCTTGGAATGAAACCAGTTAAAGCCGTTTTCAATTCACCATGGAGAGATTCTGCAGGAACATAGTTATGTTTTGTTGTAAGCGGCATTAGCTCTCACAAAAATCTTTGTCTCGACTTTTTTTTTGGTTTTGCTTTGTCTTGTTTTGTCTTGCTGTCCGACCATTTGAGCTGAAACAAATAAATAAGTAAAACTTCTATTTAATGAGGATTCAAGCTATGTAGCCCCAGAGGAAGGAAGTGGGACTTTTAAAATAAAGAACGTCATCTATCCTGTGCCACAGACCGGAACATCGTGGTGTCTCAGGACCAGCCCAAGAACTTTGGAGCACTGATTTAATTCCAACCTCAGCAGTAGGAGGTATGTATGTTATTTTTCATTTATAGGGGCTGAAACTGAGGTTCTGATGGCTCAAGTGACTTGCCCAGTTTACACAACTGGTAGGCGCTGCCACTGAGATTCAAATTCATACTATGCCAATTCTCAAGCCCTGTAATCAAGCAGGGATACTTTCCTTTCTTCAGCTGTGACATATTACTGTCAGTAACTCATTCCTTCAACAAAATATTAAAATATTATTGAGCACCTACTAGGTGCTAGGTGCTGTCTTGGGCATTGTTGATATAACAGTTCTTTTTTTTGTGAGACGGAGTTTTGCTCTTTTTGCCCAGGCTGGAGTGCAATGGCGCAACCTTGGCTCACCGCAATCTCTGCCTCTTGGGTTCAAGTGATTCTCTTGCCTCAGCCTCCTGAGTAGTTGGGATTACAGGCGTGTGCCACCACGCCTGCCTAATTTTGTATTTTTAATAGAGATGGGGTTTCTCCATGTTGATCAGGCTGGTCTTGAACTCCCAACCTCAGGTGATCTGCCCACCCCAGTCTCCCAAAGTGCTGGGAATACAGACCTGAGCCACCATGCCCAGCCTGATGTAACAGTTCTGTCTTTCATTGCTGCATTCTATAACCCCGGCTTTTCTTTTTCCTTATCATTCATAACCTTGATTTTTTATTTTTTGAGTCAGGGTCTTGCTCTGTCACTAGGCTGGAGTGCAGTGGTGCCATCATGGCTCGCGGGAGCCTTGATTTCCTGGGCTCAAGCAATCCTTCCACCTCATTTTTTCATTTTTTGTAGAGATGAGGTCTCACTATGTTGCCTAGGATGGTCTCGAACTTCCAGCCTCAAGTGATCCTTCTGTCTTGGCTTCCCAAAGTGCTGAGATTATAGGCGCCCCCTCTCCATTCAAAAATCACCCTGCAAAGCTCAGTTGGCAATGAATCCCTCCCTGCCTTTGTCTGTGGGAGCAGTTACCTACTGGACTTGGCTTGTGTGTTGACTTGCCTATCCTCTCCATCAAAAGGTGAACTCCAAGAGGACAAGTGACTACATCAGGAACCACTGGTGTTTTGCTTCCCCAGTGCCAGCTTTTTGGCTTTGTCTTGTTTTGTCTTTCTCTCCAAGCGTTGAGTTGAAACAAGCAAATAAGTAAAACTTGGACTTCATGAAGATTCACGCCCTATAGCCATAGGAAGGAACTGGGACTTTAAAAATAAAGAACATCATCTATCCTCTGCCATAGACAGGACTGTTTCTTCTAGAAACATCTTTATCCACTTCCTTTTGGAAACTGCTTCCACAGGAATGGCCAATCACAGCATTCCACCTCTGACCACAGTGATTGGTCCAGGCCTGAGCATATGACTCAGTCTTGCCCATCAAATTGCTTCCCTAGGATTTTTCTGAGGGCCTTGGTGGAGAAGAGTGTTGTCCCTGCAGGTGTAGCCTCCATTCTGGCTTCCTGGTGGCATCTGGCCTGAGGGAATTAAAGGAACCCAAAAGGAGAAGTGGGGATGACAGAAACAAGAGACAGGGACTGGCTGGGTCTGAGACTTGGTTATAGGCATCCCTAAGGCCAGTTTCACCTCTGTCTTTTCTGTGGCCTGACAGAGGAGTTGCTATTTCTCCCCATCTCTGTGTTTGATTAGTTTTAGTTAGAATTGTCTTTCTGTCGCTTACACTCAAAGAATCCTAACTAGCACATTCTGCGCAACCATGATGACAAACACATGAGAAAAGCTGGAGTAGCGTGCTAAGGCCATTTACATCCGCAGGTGTGAGGTATCAGGGCACAGACTTGGGTGGGAGGGACAAGGGTGGTGGTGGTGGCCTCACTGCTGGTGGCACTCTTGGGGGTTGCATGTCACCACGGTTAAGAGCCTGTGCTTTGAGAGACTAACAGTCTTAGGTTCAAATCCCAGTTCTTGTCCCAGACTAATTGTATAATAATAGGCAAGTCACTCAACCTCCCTAAGCCTTTATTGTTTGTCTTTTTGTTTGTGTTTTGAGATGGAGTGTCACTCTGTTGTCCAGTCTGGAGTGCAGTGGTGCGATCTCAGCTCACCACAGCCTCCACCTCTTGGGTTCAAGCGATCCTCTTGCCTTAGCCTCCCAAGTAGCAGGGATTACAGTCGTCCACCACCATGCCTGGTTAGTTTTTTAATTTTTAGTAGAGATGGGGTTTTGCCATGTTGGCCATGCTGGTCTTGAACTCCTGACCTCAGGTCATCTGCCCGCCTCGGCCTCCCAAAGTGCTGGGATTCTAGACATGAGCCACCATGCCCTGCCTCTGAGCCCCTTATTGGAACTACTGAGAGAAACAGGAAGGGTACTGCAGGATATCAAGCTAATGGGCCAAAATTCCTGAAGCTACAAAGTATTTAGAAAGGACCCCACATTATCCTCTGTCACCTGTCACCTGTCACTTCACATGTTTCCAGCAACATTGATTGAAAGCATTTCCCATTTGTGAAGCATCCAGGACACAGCGTGGAGTCGAATAGCCATGCTTCCTGCTCCTTTTGCTGTCACACTCTAGTGGGCACATAAATAAGCCACTACAAAATGGTCCTTAGAGAGGAGACGTTCAGGGTGCTGTGGGTGCAGGAATCTCATCCAGAACTGAGAGTCAAGGAAGGCTTCCTAGGGAAAGTGATCTAGAAATTGAGACATGAATACTGAGTAGAAATAGGCCAGGCAGAAGAGAAGAGGTGCTCCTGGTAGGGAACCCAGCATAGGCAAAGGCTTAGAAGTGAGAGTGAAGAGGGCCCCTTTCAGGAAAGTGACAATCAATTGAGCCTGGCTAGAATAGAGGGCAAGGATAATCAGAGATGGGTCTGGACAGGAAAGTGGAACAGATTATGTCAGATCTGGGATTTCATGTCCAGACACCAGGACTTCATCTTTAGGGGCATGGGTACCTTTGAAGAATTTTTTTTTTTTTTTTTGGAGACGGAGTCTTGCTCTGTCTCCCAGACTGGAGTGCAGTGGCATGATCTCGGCTCACTGCAACCTCCGCCTCCTGGGTTCAAGCGATTCTTCTGCATCAGCCTCCCAAGTAGCTGGGATTACAGGTGCCGCCCACTGTGCCCAGCTAATTTTTGTAGTTTTAGTAAAGATGGGGTTTAGCTATGTTGGCCAGACTGAACTCCTGACCTCAGGTGATCTACCCACCTCAGCCTCCCAAAGTGCTGGGATTATAGGTGTGAGCCACCAAGCCCAGCCGCCTTTGAAGGCTTTTTCAAAGTTGGAGGAGAGAAGGAATCAGATTCAAATTCTGGATCCAACACAGAAGACGCTTGCAAATTTCAACTTCCCATTTTCCAGATGGAAAAACCGAGTTCCTGTGAAGAAAACTGTCTTGCCCGGTGCTACAGAGCCGGTGAGCAAGGAAGCTGGAATCAGAGCCTGGGTCTTCAGATCTCAAACTAGCATTTTGCTTTTTTCTGCCCCTGGAGTTCTCCCGCTCTCAGCCCCCACCTGGGCCAAATCCGGCCCCTGGCAGCTCCTCTGAACTCGGGAAGAGATCCGATTCCTCACGTACACACAGCCACGCTGTCTCAGGAAGCTTGCAATAAATTTTTTTTTTCAGGCAACGCCTTGCTCCCATCCCTGCAAAACAATGTATTTATTATTACTAAGCCTTTTCCATCTTTGAGGAGAAAATGCATACCACATGACTCCCCAAAGCTGAGCGGTCCCGGTTTACAAATACAGTACGTTAATAGCTTTGTAAACATTTATTCAGGATGACAGCTGAGGGAAACATGTGGCATTAATTAGACGGCTCAGCAACATGGCCTATTAAGAGGAAGGTTAAATCTGAATTAGTTGGCTTTGCTGAGACAAGAGGCACTGGGGAGCAGAACTCTGCTCTAATACGTTCTGACTCTGTTGACGTGGGGTGTGCTGGGGTGCGCGGGGGTCTCAGCTCTTACGGAGGAAGCCTGTGTCTTGGCAAGATGGCTGCTGAGTCATTGGGCTGCAAAATGGTCAGGGCTGGCTTCCCCAGAGGTCTCTTCCTTGAGTCCTTTAAGCCACAGGACGCCCTGAGCTTGTAGTCCATCCTTCACAGCAAGAGAACAGGTCTGGCAGAATCAGCTCCTGAGGCCCGGAGGGTTGTGTGGGGAGCAGCTCCCTTGGGTAGGAGTTGCTGCTCCCTCTGGATTGCGTTCCTCCTCTCTGGGCTTTCCTAGCTTCCTGGGTTTCCCTATCACATGCTGGGCAGTTTGCATTGTCTCTGCCTTTGGGTACCCATGAGAGACCCCAGTTGATGGAGGAGCCAGCCACAGAGGAAAACCGATTCCCTGTTTCCTCCACATTCAATAAGGTTTGGCTTACAGTAGATGCTTGTAGGACTATTTATTCTTGGCCTCATGTTCATAAAGGGTCTCAAATTGAGACGTTTGAGGTTCTCCCCAAAGAGTCACACATCCACACACAGCAATGTCCCAAAAGCAGGGAAAGGAGGTGACATTTATCACACAGCTCCAAACGTACGTTTCATACTGGGAGTAAATCCCATATAGAGATTTATACATAAACATCCGTTGATTCTTTTCATAAATCTTTTAATTACCTCTCTGTCCTTTTTTTTTTTTTTTTTTGAGATGGAGTCTCACTCTGTTGCTCAGGCTGGAGTGCAATGGCACAATCTTGGCTTACAACAACCAACCTCTTCTTGTGTGGTTCATCTGATTTTCCTGCCTCAGCTTTCCAAGTAGCTGGGATTATAGGCGCCCACTGCCATGCCTGGCTGATTTTTGTATTTTTAGTAGAGACAGTGTTTTGCCATGTTGGCCAGGCTGGCCTCACACTCCTGGCCTCTAGTGATCTGCCTTCCTTGGTTTCCCAAAGTGCTGGGATTACAGGTGTGAGCACCCCGCCTGCTGCACCCTGGTTTTTATGTGGTCTCGTTTCAACCTTTCTTCATCTGTGAATATTCTCAGGGGCCTCTAAATACAGAAGGCACTCTCTTAACTTCTGAGAACCTGGCTGGTGGTCTGGGAATACATGTTGAATGGATGCATGAAAGAATGAGTGACCCTGGGAAGTCATGTGGCTTCTTTGGGGCTCAGTTTTCTCATCTGCATAATGGGATAATTGGCAGGGAAGGAGGGCTGGCCAAGTGGGGGTTGAGGATGCAGTGACCTGCAGCACAGTGCACCGCTCCAGCTTCCACTCTGCAGGCTTTGCCTGTAGGATGCTCTGATTCCTCTCTCCTGCGGCCATTCTCTTTGTTCCTCTCCTCTGGACTTCCTGATTGAGCCACCCTCCTGTCTTCTCATTGCTCAGATCAAACCCTCACTTGGCATCTAATGTGGATGGGATGATCCAGAGAACAGATCCAAGCTTCCTCCCTTTCAGTACTATCTTTAAACACCCCTTTCCCCCGATTCTCTTCTCCACTCACTGTGCATCCAACAGAAGCTCAAAGACACGTTCTCAATTAGTGGTTTTCAAACGTTGTTTTCCTTCAAACGAATGAAATTGTAATGCAATATCTAAAATAGACAAAGTAGCAGATGAAGTGTGTGTGTGGGGTGTGAGGTAGGGGTAGGGGGCCTTTCCCTCCTCTCCGGAATCATCTAGGATGTTGCAGAAGCTTTTGCAAAGTCTTAATCTAACTCCTGATTGAATGGATGGAGAACCTGCTGCCTAGCAGGGACAGTGCCTTGCCTAGTTGGGAAGGGCTGGGGCTAGAAGCTGGTTCTTCCCACTCTACCTTGTTCAAGAGTCCAGAAGTTTGAAAGTGCCTCAGTAGTAACTCTGGCCACAAAGAATTCCTACTCATTAGATTGGAGGTAGACGTATAGAGATTATGAGAGAATGGCCAGGATCCTGGCCTTCCTAATTAGGAACTGTGTGACTCTGAGCAAGTTGCCTTGACTCTCTGTGCCTCAGTTTTCTTATTGCCTCAAAGCGGATAATAACAGCCAACTTACTGGGTTGTGGTGAGGGTCAAATGAGACGGGACACATATTTAGCTCTAGAACCTGATACTCAGAGAGGGCATTGTTTGCAAGGTGTTCAACTTGTTATCTCCTTTTCAACTTATCTCATTTTTTACTGATATCTTACATGACATGTAATTAAATTACATGACGTTTATGAATACAACTGGCATCAACAGGTTTGGGAACGAAGATAAGTAACTGCTGGTGATCATACAGCTCTGCTGGTGGGGGTTTGTTTGAATGAGATTCTACCGAGGAGTCTCCCAGCTCAAGTATCCCAGGGGTGTTAGTAACTATCGATAGACAGTTGATCCTGGGACAATGTGGGGGGTTGGGGTGCTCCCTTAACCCACCCCTCTTGTACAGTTAAAATTTGCATATAACTTTTGCCCCCCCAAATTTAACTACTAAAGCCTACTATTGACTGGAAGCCATACAAATGACATAGTCAGTGATCTTGTTTTTAAAAATATTTTATATATAATATAATGTATTATATATTATATGCTGTATTATATATGTATTATATACCATGTTATATATGTATCATATACTTTATTCTTTTTTTTTGAAATGAAGTCTTACTCTGTTGTCCAGGCTGGAGTGCAGTGGCAAGATCTTGGCTCACTGCAACCTCTGCCTCCCGGATTCAAGTGTTTCTCCTGCCTCAGCCTCCTGAGTAGCTGGGATTACAGGCATACACCACCACACCTGGCTAATTTTTGTATTTTTAGTACAGAAGGGGTTTCAGCATCTTGGCCAGGCTGGTCTTGAACCCCTGACCTCGTGATCCACCCGTCTCAGCCTCCCAAAGTGCTAGGATTACAGGCGTGAGTCACCGTGCCTGGCCTATATACTGTATTCTTACAATAATATATAAATAATTATATATTGTTTCTTCTTACAGTAAGAAAGGTAAAGAAAAGAAGGTAGCTGGGCGTGATGGCTCAAGCCTGTAATCCCAGCACTTTAGGAGGCCGAGGTAGGCGGATCACGAGGTTAAGAGATCGAGACCACCCTGGCCAACATGGTGAAACCCCGTCTCTACTAAAAATACAAAAATTAGCTGGGCATGGTGGCGCGTGCCTATAGTCCCAGCTACTCGGGAGGCTGAGGCAAGAGAATTGCTTGAACCTGGGAGGCGGAGGTTGCAGTGAACTGAGATTGTGCCACTGCACTCCAGCCTGGTGGCTGGTGACAGAGTTAGACTCTGTCTCAAAAAAAAAAAAAAAAAAAAAGAAAGGTAAAGAAAATGTTATTAAGAAAACTATAAGGAAAAGAAAATATATTTAGGATTCATTAATTGGAAGTGGATCTTCATCCTCTTGGTCTTTGAGTAGGCTGAGGAGGAGGAGAAAGAGGAAGGATTGGTCTTGCTGTCTCAGGGGTGGCAGAGGCAGAAGAACATAATAAGAAAATAAGGCATAAGCAGCCTCGTGCAGTTCAAACTCATGTTGTTCAAGGATCAACTGTAATCCGTGGAGGGAAATCTGGTGAGTAGGTTAAGAGGAAGCTGGTTAAGAGAATGTCAATAGCATTGTGACCCCAATTTTACAGATGAGGAAACCAAGATACAGAGAGGGGCAGTAACTTGCTCAAGTTCACATAATCAGTTGGCTATGAACCTGAGGGGCCCTGCACCCCATGTGCTCCTCTTGAGAATTCACAAGACACATCAACACATAAAAGGCCCCGTGGTGTCTCACAGGAAAGGGTCCCCTTTGATTTTGCCAATTTGAGCTCTAACTTATTTAATTATGACTCCCTATAACAGCCTCTTTTCCCTTTAAAAATATATAAAACCGGCTGGGTGTGGTGACTTATGCCTGTAATCCCAGCACTTCGGGAGGCTGAGGCAGGAGGATCACTTGAGGCCAGGAGTTTGAGACCAGCCTGAACAACATGGTGAAAACCTGTCTCTACCAAAAATACAAAAATTAGCCAGGTGTGGTGGTGTGCATCTGTAGTTCCAGGTACTTGGGAGGCTGAGGTGTGAGAATCGCTTGAACCCAGGAGATGGAGGTTGCAGTGAGCTCAGATTATGCCACTGCACTTCAGCCTGGGAGACAATGTGGGACTCTTTCTCAAAAAATCCCCCCAAAACCATATATATGTGTGCGTGTATGTATACATATATGTGTATATGTATGTCTGTATATATTATGTATATTTTACATATGTGTGTGTGTGTGTGTGTGTGTGTGTGTCTCCTATTACACAGATACTACAAGTCTATGGAAACCACCTGGTAAAACCATGGACTTCCATGCTTCTCACAATGTGATGTGCACATAAATCTCCTGGAGATCTTGTTAAAATGCAAACTCCGGGCTGGGCACAGTGACTGATACCTATAATCCTAGTCCTTTGAGAGACTGAAGTGGGGGGATTGCTTGAACCTAGGTGTTCAAGACCAGCCTGGGCAACAAAGTGAGAGCCCATCTCTAATATTATTATTATTTTTTTAAAGCAAATTCTGCCTTAAGTAGATGTGGGGTGGAGCTGGCAAGCCTGCATTTCTCAAAAGCTCCCAGGGGATGCCAATGTAGTCCTGATCCATCCTTTGAGTAGCTACAGTCTCCATTTGCACGGTCCAATAGAAATATGTGAGGCGGCAGGCAGGGTATGGTGGCTCATGGCTGTAATCCCAGCACTTTGGGAAGTCAAGGTGGGTGGATCATGAGGTCAGGAGATGGAGACCATCCTGGCTAACTCAGTGAAACCCCATCTCTACTAAAAATAAAAAAAATTAGCTGGACGTGGTGGCACGCGCCTGTAGCTCCAACTACTTGGGAGGCTGAGGCAGGAGAATTGCTTGAACCTGGGAGGTGAAGGTTCCAGTGAGCCGAGATTGTGCCACTGCACTCCAGCCTGGGCGACAGAGTGAGACTCCATCTCAAAAGAAAAAAAAGTGTGAGTCATAGATGCAGTTTTAAACTTTCTAGCAGCCACATTTTTTAAAAAGGTAAAAGCAAACACTTGATATTCATTTTAACATATTTTATTTCACCCAGAAGAACAAAAATATTATTTTAACATGTGACTAATATAAAAATATAAAACCAGTAAAAAAAATAAAATATATAGATAAAAATATAAAAATGATACTATATATTTACGGAGGCTTGAAAATCCAGTATGTATTTTATACTTACAGTGTATTTCAATCCGAACCAGCCACAGTTCGAGTGTTCAGCAGCCCCACGTGGCCGGTGGCTACGCTACAGCTCTAGGACGCAGGCTGTGGGCTAGGACTGCCCAGCTTCCATGTCTGGCTCTGCCACTTGTTTGTTGTGAAATTTGGTCAGTTACTTAATTTTACAGTTTCTTCATCTGTAAAATGAGACTAACATCAAGGTCATGGCACCTGGCCAGATCATCCTTCCTATGGCTGTCAGGTTCTTCAAATCTGAGACACAACATACAACACAGCTCTTAAGAAAGTTGATGCTGAGCGTGGTGGCTCACGGCTATAATCTCAGCGCTTTGGGAGGCTGGGGGGGCGGATCACTTGAGGTCAGGAGTTCGAGACCAGCTCGACCAACATGGAGAAACCGCGTCTCTACTAAACATACAAAATTAGCCGGGCATGGTGGTGCACACCTGTAATCTCAGCTACTTGGGAGGCTGAGGCAGGAGAATTGCTTGAACCTGGGAGGTTGAGGTTGCAGTGAGCCAAGATCATGCCATTGCACTCCAGCCTAGGCAACAAGATTGAAAGAGTGAAACTCCTCAAAAAAAAAAAAAAAAAAAAAAAAAAAAAAAAAAAAAA
>NW_022436942.1:72960932-73026487 GCF_009761245.1 Sapajus apella
GAAGAAAAGAAAAGAAAATAAAAAGATGATGAATACATCAAAGCTTCTGGGTTTTTTTTTTTTTTTTTTTTTTTTGACAAATTTTACTGCATATGCAGGCCCCCCTTTGGTCCAGGTAAAGGAAGACTCACCTGGATTCTTCTCCCTGGGTTCTTCACTGTTTGAGCCATGGGTGCATGGGTGGCATTGGGTGGCATTTTGCTTGTTTCCTGAAGGGCATTTTTAATCAATTTATTTTTTTAGATACAGGGTCTCATTCTGTCACCCAGGCTGGAGTGCAGCGGCGTGATCATAAATCACTGCTGCCTTGACCTCCTGAGCTCAAGGGATCTTCCTGCCTCAGCCTCCCAGGTAGCTAGGACTACAGGCATGTGCCACCGTGCCTGGCTAATTTTTTTTTTTCTTTTCTGTAGAGACAGGGGTCTCACCACGTTGCCCAGACTGGTCTTGAACTCCCGGGCCCCATCGATCCTTCCACCTTGGTCTCCCAAAGTGCTGGCATTACAGGCAGGAGCCACTGCTCCTGGCCGAGTGGATAATTTTTGAATGGTTGGCAGGGTGCATGGATGGGGAGGCAAGGGCTGGGGCCTGAGAAGAGAGGAGCTGGATCAACAGGCAGCCCGGCCTCTTTCCAGCCAAGAGTTTGCTGCAGGTGCGTTGAGTAACAAAGGCCCAAGTTCTGTTCTGGCGCGGCTGCGCCTGGTCGTTCAGGTGTGGTCAATAAACGTTAGGTAAATGCATGGGCAGAATGAGCCAATGAGAACACGGCCAACAGAAACTAAGAAAAATAACTGAGACTAATAGGCCTCAGGGTGTGAAGGGCTCCTTTTGTGAATCTGCCTGAGGATGCAGCCTTTGTGTTTCTTTTCCTTTTCTCTTCTTTCTCCTTCCTTTCCTTTTCTCTTCTCCCTTTTTTCTAATGCACGAAGGCGGAGCTTGCTTTTATTTAGTCCGAGTGCTTAGACATTTCCATCAGCCTTAGCTGTGTGTATTTCACGGCCCTGAGACTGTGTCCTTCCTACCCTAACTTCTCTCCAGCATCCCATGGGCCTCCAAGTTAAGGCCTAAGACTTAAAAGACCCAGCCCTACCCCAAGAAATCAGCATGCTTCTCCAAGCCTTAATTCCCTTCCATGCCAGATCTCTGAGGTCTGCCCGTCTCCAGATTCAGGGGAAATCTCAGAGCAGTGCCGGGCCAGGAAGCCTGGGGCAGGGCTTGCGTCTCCCACTGGAGCTGGAATGGGCATATCCCACCCACCACACCCTCCTGTCTGCTGGGCCTGCGGCAGAGATGGAGCCACGACTTTAAACACCCATTTCAGAAGTTGAAGGAAGAACCCTGCTCAGGACAGCTCACTGGGTTGGTAAAATGACAGGAGAGAGTTTTCCCTCCATTTTCTCTGCCCGTTTGTTTTGGCTTTTCTAAGCATGTCCCCAGCAAGTGTAGTTTTTCGGTTTTGTATTGTTTTTGTTTTTGTTTTTTTGGGATGGAGTCTTGCTCTGTTGCCCAGGCTGGAGTGCAGTGGCGTGATCTCGGCTCACTGCAAACTTCGCCTCCCGGGTTCAAGCGGTTTTTCTGTTTCAGCCTCCTGAGTAGCTGGGATTACAGGTGTGTGCCACCACATCCAGCTAATTTTTGTATTTTTAGTAGAGCTGGGGTTTCATCATGTTGGCCAGGCTGGTCTCCAATTCCTGACTCACGTGATCCGCCTGCCTCAGCCTCCCAATGTGCTGGAATGTGTGGCGTGAGCCACCGCGCCTGGCCAGCAAGTATAGTTTTTCATGTATCAGCTCTCCGTATTCCCAAATCCCTGGTCCCAGAAAGAAAGGAGTGTGATGAGGGGGCTGTTTGAAACACAGGCTTATAGGAGAGAAGACACTTTCACAGAACACTGGCCAGACACCAGGAATCCTGACTCCAGTTCCAATGCTGCTGCTGACCACAGTGTGACAAGGGCAAAGCTAACACTCTACTCCGGGCCTCAGTTTCCTCATCTCCAAACTGGGAACAATAATATTTCTCCCAAGTGGAAAGATTTGAGAGCACATCAACGACTAAGCCTGCACCATTATCAGTGTGATGAAACCCCATGAGTTTGTACGCGGGACCTGTCTCATCTTCCGCCGTTCTCCCCTCTATAATTTGAAAACCTGGAGCTTTTTCTTGAAGGAGAAAGACAAAAGGAATAACCGTGGAAAGGGGCCTTGGTTAAAAGATGGCAGGGACGTGTGAAGTGCTGTTAACAGTCGTGGCTCAGGCCAGGTTCATGGCCGGGTTCACGGCCACATTCTGAAGTTGGCCTCGAAGCCCTGTGCTTTAAAAAAAGAAATCATTATTGGAGCTGCCAAACCAATATTAAAACCAGTGGCTTATGAAAGGGGTTGGCAGTCAGCACCGGGAATCTTTTTGCACCTCTTAATTTTGCAGAGAGAAGGGGAGCATCTCATCTGGAGCAGCTCTTTCAGTAACACCAACACCAGAAATGGAAAAGGTTGTTTCCCCGTCAGCTGGTCTCACTTCTTGAAGTCTAAGATGGGTTGCTTTAGAAATGTCCCAAGAAGCAGAGAGGGCTGGCAGAGGAAGTTTCTCAACTTCGAGGCAGAAAAAAAAGGCTTATGTGATGCAGTGAAGTGAGGTGATGTTTTATTAACAGAAATGCAGTGATGCTCAGGAAACCGATCCTGGATGCCTCTGCTTTTATTTTTTTCTCTCCTTGTCTTTTATTTTTAAAATTATTTTATTTATTTATTTTTTGAGATAAAATCTTGCCCTGTCACCCAGACTGGAGTGCAGTGGTGCAACCTCGGCTCACTGCAATCTTTGCCTCTCGGGCTCAAGCTATTCTGCCTCAGCCTCCCGAGTAGCCGGGACTAAAGCCATGTGCCACCACACCCAGCTAATTTATTCCTGTTTAGTGCAGACGGGTCGCTGTGTTGGCCAGGCTGGTCTTGAACTCCTGGCCTCAAGTGAGCTGCCCACCTCAGCATCCCAAAGTGTTGGAATTACAGGTGTGAGCCACTGTGCCCAGCCCTGTCTGTGTTTTAAGAAAACATTTTACTCACATCAGTGAGGGCAACCCAGCACCTTTGAACATTACTGATGTGAGGCCACATTGATAAATCTTTCTGGAGGGGCAAGTTCCCTAAAAATGTGCAAACTGTTTTTCCCAGAAATTCCACTTGAGGGTGTTAATTCTGAGCATGTAATTGGAGAAGGGCATGGAGGTGTGAAGACAAAGATGATCACTGTGTTGTTGCTGGTGGCAGGAAAAACTGGAAATGACCTTGATGTCGACAATAAACAGTTGGTTAAGAAATCAACTATATTCAGGCACTAGGAGGTTAAGTGGTAGTTAAGAATAATTTTTGTCTTCCTTCCTTTCCTTCTTCCCCTCTTTCTTTCTTCATCCCTTTCTTCTTTTCTTCCTCCATCCCTCTCCCATTCTTCCTCCCTTTTTTCTTCCCTCCATCCTTCCTCTCTTTCTCTCCCTCCTTTCCTTCTTCCCTCCCTCCCTCCCTTCCTTCCTTCCCTTTTTCCTCCCTCCCTCCCTCCCTTCCTTCCTTGCCTTTTTCCTCCCTCCCTCCCTCTCTTCCTTCCTTCCTTCCTTCTTTCCTTCTCTCCCTCCTTCCTTCCTTCCCTCCTTCCTTCCTCCTTCCCCCCTTCCTTTCCCTCCCTCCCTCCCTCCCTTCCTTCCTTCCCTCCTTCCTTCCTTCTTTCCTTCCCTCCCTCCCTTCTTCCTTCCTCCCTCCCCTTTCCTTTCCTTTCTTCCTTCCTCCCTCCCTCCCTCCTTCTCTCTCTCCCTCTCTTCTCTCCTTCTTTCCTTCCGTTCTCTTTCCCCTCTCCTTTCCTTCTTCCTTCCTTCATTCCTTTCTTCTACGAATATCTGTTGAGTGTCTATGTCCCAGACACTGTATATTTAAGTGTACTGCCATAGAAAGGTGTTTATGATGTTTTCAGTAATAAGTACATAATAAAATAAAATTTAAAAGCCAGTTTAATGGATGTATTATGTGATCTTACTCTGGTAAATGCATATTTCTATATTTATATAATTGGATAAGAAGTAAAAATGTTTGAAAGGACATGCACCCAAATATCATTGATGAGTCTTCTCCAGGTGTTGGGATTACAGGTGACTAGGCACTCTTCAATCGCTCACTGGATCTGCATGGTCTACGTTGTCTGTGGTAAGATTCTTGTGTAATTTAAAGTCATGAGGCCCTACATACTTTGGCCATGAGCCTCTCATCCCTATCTTTGTCTCTTATCTTTGTCTCGTATCTATCTGGCCTACTCCACCCTAAACACACAGCTTCTCTGCTCTTTGAACATGCTGGACTTGTTTCTACCTCACAGCCTCCGCGTGTGCTGTTCCCCCTGCCAGGAACACTCGTCCCCCAGGTCTTCACTGGCCCTTTCTGATCATTCATGTTTCAACTCACCATCCTCTTAGAGAAGACCTCTATGCCCACGTCATGGAAATTGGCATGCCCCTGCACGTTTTAATCGCACTTCCTCATTTTATTGTCTTCATACTGCTTATGACTCCGAGATTTCTCTTGACTTTTCTCTAACATGTGCGTTTCAATCTTCCTACTTGCATGTCAGCTGTATGTGCACAGGGACCTCGTGTTCTTGGCCTCTGGAACAGAACCTGGCACATAACAAGAAATCAATAAATAGTTTCTGAATGAACAAATTCCAGGAAATAAATATTAAAAAAGAGGATTTTTTTTTTAAAAGCCTTCCTTTTCTTGCTTGCCTGAGATATGTGGGGAGTTGGTGGCCTTCAGCTGGAAGGCTCTCTTCACTCTACCAGTGTGCCATTTCTGACCTAGCACATGACCCTAGTCGGCCCGTATCACTCACTGAGCATGCAGTACACAGGGCCATGCCGGACTCAGCACCTGCGCAGCTGGAGGGATGCTTCTAAATTCTCATTCATAGATTCTCCCCCAAGGCACAGGGAGTGGCTGAGGAGTCACAGACACCAGAGATCTAATTTTTGCTCAGTGGCTGATACGTTGTGTGGCAGTTGTCAAGTTATTTAACCTCTCTGGGCTACAGCTTTCCTAGGCATGTAGTAAAGGGGAGAGTCTATTTCCAAATTTACAAGGATGGCGGAGCATCAGCAAGCCAATACCAGCCCCTGTGTGCCCTTTCTGCATCTGTCTTGTTCCCTGTTGGGCATCATTATCTCCATTCTATTTTATTTTATTATTTTATTTATTTTTTGAGATGGAATCTAGATCTGGGGTGCAGTAGCGTGATCCTGGCTCACTGTAACCTCCGCCTCCTGGGTTTAAATGATTCTCCTGCCTTAGCCCCTGGAGTAGCTGGGATTACAGGCATGCGCCACCATCCTTGGCTAATTTTTTGCGTTTTTAGTAGAGATGGGGTTTCACTATGTTGCCCAGGCTGGTCTTGAACTCCTGACCTCAGGGATCCACCTGCCTCGGCCTCCCAAAGTGTTGGGATTTTAGGCATGGACCACCACACCTGCTCCGTTATCCCCATTTCACATGTCCTAGACCAGGTCTGGATAGTGAGAAAGGAAAACAAATGATATTATTTGGACACCTTTTTTTTTTTTTTTTTTTAAAGAGACAAGGTCTCATTCTGTCACCCAGGCTGGAGTGCCGTGTTGTGATCATATTTCACTGCAGCCTCAAACTTCTGGGCTCAAGGGATCCTTTCACCTCAGTCTCTTGCGTAGTTGAGACTACAGGTGTGCACTACCGTGCCTGGCTAATTATTATTATTATTATTATTTATTTGGTTTTAAGGAGAGGAGAGTTTAATAGGCAAGAAGGAAGGGACAAGACAGAAAGAAGAAGCTCCCCTGTACAGAGACAGTGGGGGTGGGGGTGTCCAAAGCCAAAAGAGGAGGTCCCCAAGTGTGGTGGGCACCAGCTGGGTATATATACAGAGACTGAAGGAGGTGGTGTCTGATTTGCATAGGGCTCAGGGGATTGGTTTGACCAGTTATGTCATTCACATGACCTGCAAAAAAGTTGGCCCTCCCACCCTAGCCTTTTAATATGCAAATACAGGGCACCATGATGTTCTTACACATGTGGGGATCTGTGGGGGCAGCCATGTTGCCAGGAACATGTGGGGCAAGGGCAAGAAGGCTACGGGAATCACCCTGTTGGGTAGACCCAGTTTCTAATGGTCTGCATTTGCATCTCAAACATTGCCAGCCTGTCTCTAAGAGCCAGGCTTTACAAGAAACTTTTCCAGAGATGCTTAAAAAACAAAAACATCCCAAGGACCCCTTTTCCTACAACATTCCCCACCGTGGAGATGCCACACTAACTACTGTTGGGGGTTTTGGGGGACGACTCCTTCTGGATACTTCCTGATGAGAAAGGGCATTGAATGGAGAACAGTAGCAAGGGCTTCTCCTGGGATTGATCTAAGCATCCTCGGAAGAATGGCGTGTCCATTTGTGGTTCAGTTTGCAGCATCATTTAGAGTTTGATTGCTTCGAGGCAAAAAGGAACAATTCGAGTTGTAGTATTGAGTATATAGGGTCCATATATCAATATAAGACATGTAAGCAAGAGAGTGCTTAATAAAGGGGTTAACCAATTCCATAAAGAAGACTGGAATTTATTAAAGAGGGATTGTAGCCACCCGGAGCTGAAGCTGGCATTTTCCTTGAGACTATCAATAATTTTGATTTGATCTTTAAGTACCTGTAGATTTTCCTTTACTCTACTAGAGGTGATAATCCAAAAGCAGCATGTTTCATTTAAAAGTGCATCATGAGACCCAATAAGAAGCAGACTCAGTGATAGTAAAACTTTCATGCTTCCTTTTTGTCAGTAACTATTATCCCTGCTATAAGGATAATAATTAAGCAAAATACAACAGCAGTGGAAGCTCTGTCCAATATTTTGGTTAGAAGATGCTACCATGTATACCCTACTGCAAATACTAGAGTGAATACAGCAGTTCCCACAAGCGTGGTGTAGTAGATAATTTCCATCTAAAATTTTATTTGCCAAGATATAGAATTTCCCTTTGGTGGCTTATGAAACCTTGTTTTTATTTTCCCAAACAAAGAAACCTCCAGGTTATGGGTACCCTACTTATTTTTATTACCTGGCAGAATTTGCAGGATAATTGCCCAGAACAAGCATATTGATCCAGATTTTTACACTACCCATCCCTTTTTCTTTCCTTCTTCCAAGCTGCAGAAGATTACCACTTGATTCACAGGAATAAGCAGGGTTAGTCTAAAATGTAATGCCTGGCTAATTTTATAAAAAAAATTTTTTGTAGAGATAGGGTCTTACTATATTGCCCATGCTGATCTCAAATTGGGCTGAAGCAATCCTCCCACCTCAGCCTCCCAAAGTGCTGGAATTACAGGCATGCGCCACTGTGCCCGGCCTATTTAAACAGTTTTTATGTGCCAAACACTGTTAATTTCACAGCATCTTAAATAATACTTGTTCCCGTCTTACAGATGAAGTTAGGTAGTGACCTGCTCCGGGACTCAGTGAGTAAGAGGCAAAGAAAGATTTGAATCTATTTTATTATCAGCATCAGAGCAGGTCATCCCCAAGTTACAAAGACACAGGATTCTTCATGGATGCTGATTTCCTTGTCATTCAGACCAGGTTGCTCAAATACTGAGAATGACAAAGATCTGAATGGCCAGCTCCCTCTAGATCTGTCAGGATTATTTTTCTAGGGAGTAACAAAGGTAAAGATGTAAGAAAAAAAAAAAGGTTGTGAAAATCCAGGTCTTGTGCAGCTGCATCTCATTAAAATGCTTCAAAGAAGCAAACAGATATTCACCACTGGGGCCCATCCAGCTTCATTCCAGGATAGGACTTATGGTCCCTGGGAGGCCAACGCTAGGAAAACTATAGCTGTTGGTGTTGAGCTGAATGCCAAGGTCAAGTGTCGTTGGTTCTGGCAGGTGGAGGGCAGAAACATGAGCTCCAGCCTTTATTTATTTATTTATAGAGGTGAAATTCACACAACATGAAAGTAACTATTTATTTATTTATTTATTTCTGACAGAGTCTTGCTCTGTCACCCAGGCTGGAGTGCAGTGGCATGATCTCAGCTCACCATGTCCTCCTCCTCCCAGGCTCAAGTGCTTCTCCTGCCTCAGCCTCCTGAGTAGCTGGGACTACAGGGGCCTCCACCACGCCCAGCTAATTTTTGCATTTTTAGTAGAGATGGGGTTTCACCTTGTTGGCCAGGCTGGTCTCAAACTCCTGGCCTCAGGTGACTGGACAGCTTCAGCCTCCCAAAGTGGTGGGATTACAGGCATGAGCCACTGCACCTGGTCAAAATAAACCAGTTTAAAGCAAACAGTTCAGTGGAGTTTCATACAATTATGGTATTGTGCAGCCATCACTTACGTCTTGTTTGATGATATTTTCATCACTACGAAGGGAAACCCTGTCTCAATGAGCCGTTTCTCCACATTCCTTCCCCCACTTCACCCCCGGCAACCATTATTCTTCTCTGTCTCTGTGGGTTCACCTAATCTGGATATTTTGGATAAATGGAATTGTACAATATGTACCTTTTGAGTCTGGCTTCTTTCACTTAGTATAATGCTTTCAAGGTTCACAGTATGTATCACTAATTCATTTCTTTTTATGGATAATATTCCATTGTATGGATATGCCACATTTGTTTGTTTATCTGTTTATCTGTTGTACACTTAGGTTATTTAGTTATTTCCTTTTTTTTTTTTTTTTTTTTTTTTGAGATTGAGTCTCGCTCTGTTGCTCTGTTGCCAGGCTGGAGTTTAGTGGTGCAGTCTCGGCTCACTGCAACCTCTGACTCACTGCTTCAAGCAGTTCTCCTGCCTTAGCCGCCTGAGTAGCTGGGATTACAGGCACTTGCCACCACGCCCAACTAATTTTTTTTTTTTTTTTTGAGACGGAGTTTCACTCTTGTTACCCAGGCTGGAGTGCAATGGCGCGATCTCGGCTCACTGCAACCTCCGCCTCCTGCATTCAGGCAATTCTCCTGCCTCAGCCTCCTGAGTAGCTGGGATTACAGGCACGCACCACCATGCCCAGCTAATTTTTTGTATTTTTAGCAGAGACGGGGTTTCACCATGTTGACCAGGATGGTCTCAATCTCTTGACCTCGTGATCCACTCGCCTCGGCCTCCCAAAGTGCTGAGATTACAGGCTTGAGCCACCGCGCCCGGCCCCCAACTAATTTTTTTTGTATTTTTAGTAGAGACGGGATTTCACCATGTTGTCCAGGTTGGTCTTGAACGTCTGACCTCAGGTGATCTGCCCACCTCCACCACCCGAAGTGCTGGAATTACAGGTGTGAGTCACTGTGCCTGGCATCTTTTTTTTTTTTTTTGAGATAGAGTCTCACTCTGTCACCCAGGCTTGGAGTGCAAGGACAACATCACAGCTCACTTCACCCTCAACCTCCCCGGCTCATGCCAGCCTCCCACCTCAGTCTCCCAAGTAGCCAACACCACAGACATGTGCCACTGCATCCAGCTAATGTTTTAATTTTTGTAGAGACAGGGCCTCATGTTGTTGCTCAGGCTGGCTTCAAACTCCTGGGCTAAAGCGATCCTCCCACCTCAGTCTCCCAAAGCGTTGGAATACAGGATGAGCCACCACACCTGGCGACACTTCCTACATTTGGCTATTGTGGATTTTACTACTTGGAGTGTTCGTGTACAGGTATTATTTTGAGTACCTGTTTCAGTTCTTTTGGGTATATACCGAGGCATGGAATTGCTGAGTTGTATGATAACCCTACGGAACTGAGGAACTGCCAGATTGTTTCCCGCAGGGACTGCACCACTTTACATTCCCACGGGTGATGTGTGAAGGTTCCAGTTCCTCCACATCCTCCCCAACACTCGTTTTTGTTTGTTTTTAACCAACACTATTTATTTTTCATTTCTTCATTATAACCATCTTAGCGGTGTGTCTTGCTTTCCTAATGACTAAATAATGGTGAGCATCTTTTCATGTACTTATTGGCTGCTTGTATATCTTATTTGGAAAAATGTCCTAGTTGAGTTCCTTGCTCATTTGTTAACTGGGCTGTTTGTCTTTTTGCTGTGGAGACTCCAGGCTGTCTTAACGCCACCAGCTGTTTTGTTGTGAGGCTCATTGGTGAAGAAGCAAAATGCAAAAAGAATTTCCCCACAGTCCCTGAACAATGAAGTGATTCTATCTAACTTTCTCTCTCTCTCTCTCTCAATGAAACAGTCTTGGTTGATCCCCCAGGCCTCAGTCAGTACAGTGGCATGATCATGGCTCACTGCAGCTTCAAGCTCCTGGGCTCATGCAATCCTCCCAACTCAGCCTCCCGAGTAGCTAGGACTAAGGCATGTGCCACCATGCTGACTAATCTATCTAACTTTTAATAAAGAAGTTTTGTCAGACTCACAAATAAGTTTGGAAGCCTTGTTTCTATTAGAATACTAGAAAGACTAGAAAGGCTTTTATGACTCTTGCTCAAAAATTCGAATTCTAAGACACAAACATTTCCTCTCATTAAGAGAGCATTCTACACTCTCAAGTCCTTTTCGTCATTTATAACACTCTCTCTTTATCTCTCATATGGAAGCAATATGTACTGTTTTCCATATGCTATAATTATGCCCTTTGATAAAACCATGTGTGAAAACATGTACAACATGCCAAGTATTATCCACCTGGCCGATTTACATATACTTTTTTTTTTAACTTTAGATTTTGCTTTGTGGATTTTTACAGCCATATTACACAGACTTAGCCAGAAAGACAGTGAATGGAAAATGCAGTGAGATTCCAGATTTTCCTCCCTCCTTTCATCTTCAGCTTCTTCTCTGTAATTCCATTAACCTGTCAAAAGCTTTGGAGCCAGGAATATCCTTCAACACCTCTGATGGAGGGTGTGGGCTGCTTTGGTCTTGGCATCGGATAGACCTTGGGCGTTCTGAAAAAGGCCCCAGCTCAGCTTACCTCCAGCCACCAGGATGGGGTTGGAGTCAGATCTGCAGCACCAACCTTACTGGGACATTAATTCCAGGTTCCTGGAGTTGAATCAGTTCTGCTAGGACACTGGAGTCCTCTGGGGAAATGGTGGAATGCAGTGACAAGACCTGGGGCTGTTGAATCAGGGACTTCAAGTCAAAACCATGCGTCCACTACTCCAGTGGATGTGGGACCTGGGATGAGTCTCTGGACCATTCCTGGGCTCAGTTCCTTTGAACTTAATGCAGGGATGATAATAGTGCTCACTCTACCCGGTTTGTATATTATAATGAGGCCAATCTTTGACCAAGTCCTTTTTAGGTACCAGGTATTGGCTAGGATGTTTTATAACAATTTTAAATTTAACCCTTGCTGTAGTTCTACCTAGATACCCCTTTTTAAATTTTATTTTATTTATTTCTAAAAAAAATATTTGCTGAGATGGGGTCTCACTATTTTGCCTAGGCTGGTCTCAAACTCCTGGGCTTAAGTGATCCTCCTGTCTCAGCCTCCTAAAGTGCCGGGATTACAGGCATGAGCCGCTGCACTTGGTTCATGCCTCTTTTATGTTTACTTTACAGATGGGGAAACTGGGGCCTGGGATATAACTTTAAGTTGGCCTCGTTCACAGAGCTGATCCTTGGAGGAGCTGTGTGACATTGGCACCCCATCTTTTGGTGACACCATCATCTGTGCTCCCCTATCTCTCAGATGACAAAAAGTGTGTCCCCCTCCTCAGCAAAAGGTCCCAGAACACAGTAAACGTGATGTTTATCCCTTTTCTTTCATTTATAATTCAGAATGATCCTCCAGTGGGGGCCTTTCTTAGAAGCTCAAGTTCAGGAGGGCAACGCGAAGTTCTGTAAGGGACTCACCTCACATTGCCAATGGCTTTCAAAGGTTTCGAGGGTCTGCAAAGCCCCTGAAGAATTTGGCTCCGAGCAGTTTTCCCCTTCATTTCTAAATCCAACGGCAGATTAGGTGAAATGGAATCCGTATGTTTCTGATTCATTTACACTTAACTCATCAAAATGTTCCTTTTTATGAGCTATTTGATGTCCAGAAAGCCTTTTGAGTAGATTTTATAAGCCTTTTAAAGACTTTTCTCTGAGAAACAGGCAGTTGCATTTTGCCAAGAATAAACAAACTTGAACCTCAAAAGTGCAGGGCCTGCCAAGGACTCTGATACCAGAGGGCACGTTTTCCAAGTCACCCCTTCCTTGCTCCTGACGCCTTCTTCCATTTCTTCTCTCCATCACCCCCCACTTCTGGCCTCTCCGTTCCCTCCTCAGATGCCTTGCAGAACTTTTTACCCCAGTTCCAGGCACCTGGACCTCTTTCCAGCATATTTCTTACGTAGCTCCTCTTCCCAGCAGCAGCCACCCACAAACATCCCATCTTGCTGCCCCATTACCTGCCTGGGTACAGCTGAGAACACCCGGAGAGGTACAGTTCATTCCCAGGAGCTCTGAAGTCACTACAGATATGTGTATCTCTCACCTGGCAGCTCCTAAGGAGCCTTCGTTATCCCATGGATATGTATAGCAAGGGCAGGCAGGAGTGCTTTTCTGATTCCATGTTATAGTCAAGGAAATTGACGCTGAGAGTGGCTAAAGTGAGTGGCTAAGACCATTAGCTGAAGGGTGGTGATCTCGAAAGACTTCGTTTTGTTTTGCTATGCCACTTCCTAAGAATGACTCAAATGGCCACCTACAAATACTGTTGTGGGACTTGGTTCTTCTTTTTTAAGTTATCTTTATTTTATTTTTGAGACAAGGTCTCACTCTGTCACTTAAGCTGGAGTGCAGTGGCATGATCTTGGCTCACTGCAATCTCTGCCTTCACGGTTCAAGCAATTCTTGTGCCTCAGCCTCCAGAGTAGCTGGGAGTACAGGCGGGCACCCCCACACCTGGCTAATTTTTGTATGTTTAGTAGAGATGAGGTTTCACCATGTTGTCCAGACTGGTCTCGAGCTCCTGACCTCAAGTGATCCTTCTACCTGGGCCTCCCAGTGTGCTGGGATTATAGGTGTGAGCCACTTGCCAAGCTTTTATTTCTTTTAGAGATAGGGTCTCACTCTATTGCCTAGGTTAAAGTACAGTTGTGCAATCATAGTTCACTGCAGCCTAGACTTCCTGGGCTCAAGCAATCCTCTGCTCTCAGCTTCCTGAGCAGTTGGGATTACAAGTGCATGTCACTATGCCTGCCTAATTTTAAAAATTCTTTTGTAGAGACTGTCTCACTATGTAGCCCAAGCTGGTCTCAAACTGCTGGCCTCAAGCAAACCTCCTGACTTTGTCCTTTTTTTTTTTGAGACGGTGTCTCGCTCTTGTTACCCAGGCTGGAGTGCAACGGCGCAATCTCGGCTCACCGCAACCTCCGTCTCCTGGGTTCAGGCAATTCTCCTGCCTCAGCCTCCTGAGTAGCTGGGATTACAGGCACGCACCACCATGCCCAGCTAATTTTTTGTATTTTTAGTAGAGACGGGGTTTCACCATGTTGACCAGGATGGTCTCGATCTCTTGACCTCGTGATCCACCCACCTCGGCCTCCCAAAGTGCTGGGATTACAGGCTTGAGCCACCGTGCCCGGCCCCTGACTTTGTCCTTTAAAGTGCTGGGATTATAGGCATGAGCCACTGTGCCTGGCTACAGACTTGGTTTCTCTAGAAGGTTAGAGCCAAAGAGAAACCTTGGAAAGCAAAACAAGGTTACATATAATATTAACTAATATATTAACATATAATATTAACAGCCTTGAGGCTCGGCTATGATATTTCCATTAGATAGCTGAGAAAACTGAGGTTTGGAATGATTGTGTCATTTACATGAAGTCACCCAGCGAGGCCAATGAAGCAGGGCATTATGAGTTAGTGCTACCCTTGCTTGTCCTGTGTTTCCTGAAAGGTGACATGCATGAAACTGGTAGATGTGCATCAACTGAGATGGCCCAAAAATGTGAAAATAAGTGATTTTGAATCACGTGGCAGGAGGGTTTTTCCTTTGCAAGCCTCTTTGACTTCTCATGGCACGTAGATAGTCTCATTTGGGTCTGGTTTGTGATATGGAGAGAGAAGGCAGCATGCTTAGAACCTCTCATTGACAGCAGTGTGCAACTAGAATGTGATAGCTGTGTTTTGCTTTCACTGTTTTTCTTTTTTGGGGTTACCTTTTATATAGGAACGTGACAATGAGTTTTTATATATACATGTAATATATGATTATGTTATACAATTCCCTCCTCCCTCCCTCCCTCCTTCCCTCCCTTCCTTCCTTCCTTCCCCCTCTCTCTCTCTCCCTCTCTCCCTCCCTCCCTCCCTGTCTCTTTCTTTCTTTCTTTCTTTCTTTCATTCCCTTCCTTTCTTCATTCACTCCTTCCTGCCTGCCTGCCTGCCTTCCTTCCTTCCTTCCTTCCTTCCTTCCTTCCTTCCTTCTTTCCTTCCTTCCTTCCTTCACACAGTCTTGTTCTGTTGCCCAGCCTGAAGTACAGTGGCACAATCTAGGCTCACTGTAACCTCCACTGCCTGTGTTCAAGCAATTCTCCTGCCTCAGCCCCCTGAATAGCCGGACTTACAGACATGCACCACCACGCCTGGCTAATTTTTGTACTTTTTTTTGTAGAGATGGGGTTTCTCCATGTTGGCCAGGCTGGTCTTGAGCTCCTGACCTCAAGTGATCTGCCCACCTTGGCCTCCCAAAGTGCTAGGATTATAGGCGTGAGCCACCGCGCCCAGCCTATGTCATACAATTTCCTTGTGACATTAAGTAAATAAAAAGAGTTGCTTTAATATTTAAATTTTGGAAGTTCAGGCATACCACAGAGATACCACAGGTTCAGGTCCAGATCATCACAATAAAGCAAATATTGAAATGAGTGAGTCATACAATTTTTTGGTTTTCTAGTGCATAAAAAAGTTGTCTTTATGTAGGAACGGAAAACCTGCATACATACTTATAAGTGGGAGCTAAATGATGAGAACACATGGACCCAAACAGACACGGGGGCTCACTTGAGGGTAAAGAATGGGAGGATGGAAAAGACCAGAAATAAATAGCTATTGGAAACTAGGCTTACTACTTGGGTGACAAAATAATCTGTGTAACGAACTGTGACATGAGTTTATCGATATAACAAACCTACACATGTACCACTGAACCTAAAATAAAAATATTTTTTAAAAGTGTTAATTTACACTCGATCATAATGTATTAAGTGTGTAATAGCATGATGGCTAAACATAATAAATAATGTACATACCGTAATTGAAATAGACTTTATTGCTTAAAAATGCTAACAATCACGTGAGCCTTGAGTGAGTCATCATCTTTCTGCTGGTGCAGGGTCTTGCCTCCCTGTTGACAGCTGCTGGCTGATCAGGGTGGTGGTTGCTGAAGGTTGGGTGGAGGTGACAATTTCTTAAAATAAGACAGCAATGAAGCTCGCTACATTGATTGTCTCTTCCTTTCATGAAGGATTGCTCTGTAGTATGTGATGCTGTTTGATAGCGTTTTACCCATAGTAGAATTTCTTTCAAAATTGGAGTCAGTCCTCTCAAATCCTGCTGCTACTTTGTTAATTAAGTTTATGGAATATTCTAAGTCTTTTGTTGTCACTTCAACAATGTTCATAGCATCTTTGCTGAGAGTAGACTCCATCTTAAGAAATTCCGTTCTTTATTCATCCACAAGAAACTACTCTGCATCTGTTAAAACTTTATTACAAGACTCAAACAATTCAGGACAGGTGCGGTGACGCATGCCTATAATCCAAGTACTTTGGGAGGCCGAGGCAGGCAGATCACTTGAGGTTAGGAACTGGAGACCAGCCTGGCCAATATGGTGAAACCCCATCTCTGCTAAAATAAAAAAAATGCTGGGTGTGGTAGTAGGTGCCTGTAGTCCCAGCTACTTGGGAGACTGAGGCAGGAGAATTGCTTGGACCTGGGAGGTAGAGATTACAGTGAGCCGAGATCATGTTACTGCACTCCAGCTTAAGCAACAGAGACTCTGTTTCAAAAAAAAAAAGGATTCAAGCAACTCAGTCACATCTTCCGGCTGTTGGTTCTCTTGCTATTTCTACCACATCTACGGTTACTTCCTCCACTGGAGTCTTGAACCTCTCAAAATCATCCATAAAGGCTGGAATAAATTTTTTCCAAATTCCTGTTTATGTTGACATTCTGACTTCTTCCCATGAATCGCAAATGTTTTTAATGGCATCCAGAACGGTGAATCCTTCCAAGAAGGTTTTCAATTTACGTTGCCCAGATCCTTCAGAGGAATTACTATCTATGGCAGCCATAGACTTACAAAATGTATTTTTCGAATAATAAAAATGGAAAGTCAAAAGTACTTGATCCATGGGCTGCAGCGTGGATGTTGTGTAGCAGGTATGAACACAACATTCTTCTCCCTGTAAAACCCCATCAGAGCTTCTGGGTGACCAGGTACATTATCAGTGAGCAGTAATATTTTAAAAGGAATCTTTTTTTTAATAAGCAGTAGCATATAAAAAAAAATAAGCAGTAGATCTCAACTGTGGGCTTAAAATATTCAGTAAACCGTGCCATAAACAGAATTATTATCATCCAGCCTTTGTTTTTTAATTTATAGACATGGGCAGAGGAGACTTAGCATAATTCTTAAGGGCCGTAGGATTTTTGGAATGGAAAATAAGCACTGGCTTCGACTTAAAGTCCCCAGCTGCATTAGCCCCTCTCAAGACAGCCTGTCCTTTGAAGCTTTGAAGCCAAGCATTGACTTCTCCTTTCTAGCTATGAACGTCCTAGAAGGCATCTTTTTTCAATATAAGGCTATATGCCTATATAGAAAATCTATAAAAATTTTTAGTGTAGCCACCTTCATCACTTAGCTAGATCTTCTGGATAACTTGCTGCAGCTTCTCCATTCATGCTTGATCTTCACCTTGTGTTTTTATATTGTAGAAACTGCTTCTTTTCTTAAACCTCATCAACTGACCTCAGCTAACTTTGAACTTTTCTTCTGCAGTATCCCCACCTCTCTCAGCTTTCATAGAATTTCATAGAATAGGGAGGCCCACTTTCTTCCTTCTGCTCTGGCCATGTAAGATGTCATTCCTTCCCCATTGCCTTTGGTTTAAGGGCATGTTGTGGCTGGTGTGATTTTCTATCCAGACCACTAACACTTTCTCCATGTCACTTTTTTTTTTTTGAGACAGAGTCTCGCTCTGTCACCCAGGCTGGAGTTCAGTGATGCAATCTCAGCTCACTGCAACCTCTGCCTCCCAGTTCAAGAAATTCTCCTGTCTCAGCCTCTCAAGTAGCTGGGATTACAGGTGCGTGCCACCACACCCAGATAATTTTTGTATTTTTAGTAGAGATGGGGTTTCACCATGTTGGTCAGGCTGGTCTTGTACTCCTAACCTCTAGTGGTCCACCCACCTCGGCCTCCCAAAGTGTGGGATTACAGATGGGAGTCACTGCACCTGGCTGGCTGTTTTACTTTCTTATCATTCATGTGTTCACTGGAGTAGCACTTTTAATTTCCTTCAAGACATTTTTCTTCGCATTCACAGTGCGGCTAACTGCAGGGTGCAAGAAGCCTAGTTTTCTGCCTATATTGGCTTTCAACATGGTTTCCTCACTTGTCACAGTTTTGATTTAAAGTGAGAATTGTGTTACTCTTTCTTTTACTTGAAGAGTTAGAGGCCATTGTAGGGTTATTAATTGGCTTAATTTCAATATTGTTGTATCTCAGTGAATAGGGAGGCCCAAGGAAAGGGAGACAGATGGGGGATTGCCTGGTTGGTGGAGCAGTCAGAGCACACACAACTTTTACTAAGTTTTCTGTCTTGTATGGGGACAGTTGTGGCACCTCAAAACAGTTACAATAGTAACATCAGAGATCACTGATCACAGATCACCATAACAGACAAAATAAAAATAAAGCTTTAAGATATTGTGAGAATTACCAGAACATGACACAGAGACATTAAGTGAACACGTGCTGTTGGGAAAATGTCACTGATAGACTTACTCAATGCAGGGTTGCCACAAACCTTCAATTTGTAAAAGGTGCAGTATTTGCAAAGTGCAATAAAGCAAAGCACAATAAAACAAGATATGCTTGTAAATGATTACACAGATGGTGAGTATGGTAGAAATTCTGAAGGTACCCCCCCCAAATGACTGATGTTTGGAAAATACATCTCTAGTCTATTTTATGGGTGATGAAACTGAGTGTTCGAGAGGGGCTGGCTCAAGAAATTCACAGCAGTGTCAAAGTAAGAACTTAGATGGTTTGGTCAGTGATATGGTTTGGATTTTTGTCCCAGCCCAAATCTGATGTTGAATTGTAATCCCCAACGTTGGAGGGGAGGCCTGGCGGGAGGTGATTAGATCATGGGAGTGGACATCCCCCTTGCTGTTCTCACAATACTGAGTTCTCATGAGATCTGGTTGTTTAAAAGTGTGTAGCACCTCCCCCTTCACTTTCTTCCACTTGATCTGGCCATGTAAGATGTAATTCTTTCCCCATTGCCTTCCTCTATGATTGTAAGTTTCCTGAGGCCTCCCAAACCATGCTTCCTATATAGCCTGTGGAACCATGAGCCAACTAAATCTCTTTTTTTCCCCCATAAATTACTCAGTCTCAGGTAGTTACTTACAGCAACATGAGAAAGGACTAATACAGTCAGCTTTGTTAGTTCAGATCATGTCCTGAATGGTATTTGCTTGGACATTGCTAAAGTACTCAGCGGTTTTGTATCAGAGTGTACCTGAGGACTGCCACTACCCATCAATCAATACCTGCTGAATGAGGGAGTGAGAGAATGAATGAATGAATGAAACATTTGATGACTTCCTTCCTGATCCCTGACTTGAAGAAAGAAAAGATATTTTAGAAGAGACCAGACCATGCTGGGCTAGATTATAAATTGATCTTAACTCCTTCAAAACATACAGGTCCTTTTGGTGTTAGACCAGTGGTTCTCAAATGGGGATGATTTTGCCTCCCCAGGGCACATTTGGCAATGCCTGGAGATCTCATTCATCGTCACAGTGGGGTAAGGTGAGGTGCTACTGGTATCCACTGAATATAGGCCATAGATGCTGCTAAAGCTTCTACAATGCACAGGACACCCCTCACAACAAAGAATTACATGGTCCAGAATGTTTATAGGGCCCAGGCTGAGAAGCCCTGTTTTAGAGGACTCAGCAGAGTCACGGAGACTTAAAGGTGGAAAGGGTCTGAGAATATCTTGAAGAGTACAGTCTTGCTGAGTCCTTAAAAATAACTTTACTCTCTGGCTGGCAGTCATTTAGCAAGCCTTTTCACATTTCAGTTCTGCTGATGGAAGCCTAGACAGGCAGGTATATATCTATAAAAAAAGATATTGATCGACAGGGGTAGTAATTTGTTGATGTGATAATCTGTGGTCATTGTTATGACAGCCCAAAAGCATGTTTGATTCTTGTATCCACAACTGATGCCTTAAATCATCTGGCAGAAGCCCTGTTGTCTTCTACAAGTTGTTTTGTTTTGTTTTAGAGTGGAGCATTTATGATAAAATATTTCTAGGTAATTTTTTTTTTTTTTTTTTTGAGACAGGATCTGGCTCTGTCACCCAGACTGGAGTGCAGTGGCACAGTCTTGACTCACTGCAGCCTTCACCTCCCAGGCTCAAGCCATCCTCCCACCTCAGCCTTCTGGACTGGGGCTACAGGTATGTGCCACTATGCCTGGATAATTTTTGTATTTTTTGTAGAGATGGCGTTTTGCCATGTTGATCAAGCTGGTTTCAAACTCTTGAGCTCACGCAATCCTCCCATTTCGGCCTTCCAAAGTGCTGGGGTTACAGCCATGAGCTGCCACGTCTGGCATATTATTTCTAGATAACTTTGAAGTGATTTTTCCTATTGGTGCCTCAGATGCTGGTTGAAATCTTAAGCAGCTCCAATCTTGTACTAACATCAAATAACTAGTCACAGTCACTTATATTGGCCACTGTGTGTGTTTATCTCTTGCACCAGACTGTGTGCCCATGAAAGTAGGGACTATGCCATTTTCACTGTTGTTCCTTCAGCACCTAGCATCTTTCCAGCCACCTAAGATGAGGTTAGTGAATAATATTTGAATGAATGAATCACAGTTCTTAAACTCATATTCTGTGCCAACATATTACAACTGATGATCAGGAGTGTTAAGTTACTTATTCAAGGTCATATAGCTAGACCTATGGAAGAAGAAACTAAGATGGTTATGGACAGACGTTAACTGGTATTTCCATCACATCCAAAAAGGGGATGTGCCTGGTTAAAGGCTCGGCGAGACTGAAGCCTGTGTGGCTAACTGGGACATTTATCCATTATATGTAGTGAAAGCCTCAACCATGAAAGAAAAGAACAAAAAGCAGAAGAATGTTGTCAGAAGCACTGACTTTTCTTTACTTTTTTTTTTTTTTTTTTTTTTTTGAGACAGAGTCTAGCTCTGTCGCCAGGCGAGTATAGTGGCAAGATCGGCTCACTGTAGCCTCCGCCTCCTGGATTTAAGTGATTCTCCTGCCTCCGCCTCTCAGGTAACTGGGACTACCGGCACACACCACCATGCACAGCTAATTTTTTGTATTTTTAGTAGAGATGGGATTTTACCATGTTGGCCAGGATGGTCTTGAGCTCTTGACCTTGTGACCCACCCGCCTCGACCTCTCAAAGTGCTGGGATTACAGGCGTGAGCCACAGCTCCCGGTCAGAAGCACTGACTTTGAGGGGCTTGAGTCCTCGATCATATCAAATAGACCTAGGTTCTTTCAGAACCTCAGTCTCTTCATTTCAAAAGTGGGAATAATCAGAGTACCTGTCCTCGTAAACTTCTCATGACGGTAGATTGAAGTCATATGCACAAAGTCCAGATCCTGGTAGGCAGTAAGAACTCTGAAAAATGTGAGCTGTTAGTAATATGTGCATGTGTGTGGCATTTTTCTTGATAGAAAAAAGAAAACCCACTGCATTTTTGCTTTTCTGAGGACTAATAGAAAAATAGCAATCAAGGGGTAGAAAGACAGAACACTGGCTTCCCCTCCCCTTCACTACTGTGAAAAATTAGCCTGTTGCTGAAGAGCACACAGCCTGTTGAGGGAAGTAAGACATAAAACATGAGCAGAGAGAGCAGATGCTAAGAAAATGCCATCTTTTTATTGGCACTATTAGAGGAAAATATATGAACTGTATAAAGCCATCATAAATACACTTATTTGTAATGTCAAAGTAACAAAGCCAGCCACAGTGCTTGTCTCTTTCATCCCCTCCTTTTGAAATGCTTCACAACCAAGCATAAAATCACAGGAAAATGTGAATAGTATTTTAATTCATTAGGGGTCCCTAATGATATATTAGTCACATTATCCTGCATCCTTCAGGATGAGGTTCTTTGCTTTTTTTTTTTTTTTTTTTTTTTGCAAGAATATTAATTCCCCTTTTTGTCTATGGGGCAAAGCTTTTTCATTTAAAAACATTTTTAAAAAATGAGGTGCCAGAGTGCATATCTTGACAAACCATCAAGTGGTCCTCACACCCATCCCCCCTCCCTGTCCCAGTTGGTGTGGGAACTTACTGTTCTCACCAAAAAGTCAGGCTGAGAGGGAATGGTAACTTATTTGGACAGGGAGATATTAAAAGTTACTATAGCCTTTACCCTTTTATTCTTTTTCTTTCTCAACACACACACACACACACACACACACACACACACACACACTGTCAGACATTTGGTCAACCCAGCATCCCAGAAATATAGATTAAGTCTGTGCACATCAAAACATCTGGCCAACCCAAGAATCATGTACACACACACACACACACACTCTCTCTCTCTCTCTCTCTCTCACACACACACACACACACACACACACACACTCACTCCCCATCCCACCGCTATCACCAAATAACACATTAAGGGATAGCTGAGCTCCTGAGAGATACAGCATGTTGACCAGGCAACAATTTCTAACTTAGGTATAGAAACAGCACTCCAAAATCCTGATATAAAAGTATATGATTTGTTTATCTTTCCTTTTCTAAATTTAATATACATTTGCCCCCTGCCACTAAATCTGTTTTAGATTTTATTCTAAAATGGAGTGGATTTTTTTTTTTTTTTTCTAATTTCAGGAGTTCTCTTATTCTGGGAGAGAAGCCTAGCAAATTAATTTAGTTTGTAGAAAAAAATGGATTTTTCTTGAAGTTTTCAGTTCAATTGTTTAGAATCCAAAGTGAAGATATTGTTTTTACGAACACAGAAGGGGGAAAACGATGACAATTGTATGCGTGTGGGCGGGGGGTGGGGAGTGAGCTTGGATGAAATTAACTTTTAATACTAGCGATTTATATTTGAAACAAACACGGTGAGTCTTTTTCTCTGCCTTTTTCTTAGTTTTCTTTTATTTTTCCTCCCCTTCTCCATTGGGAAAGGCATACATGCTGATTCTATACAATTTGGAAAATAGACAAAGTATAAGAAAATATCACCCTTAATCTAGCAGTGCAGATACTCATTGTTAGACATTTTGATTTATTTCCTTCAGGCTGAGATAATGCTGCAGATAGAATTTTGTATCATTTTTCATAGACTGTCATATCTTGAGTGTTTCCTCATGTCATTAAATATGCATTAGAGTCATAATTTAAAATTATTGTGTAATCTTTGATTATACCCTGATTTTACTTAACTATTTTTAATTGATGGATATTTAGCTTTTTAAAAATCTGTATTATAATTAATACCAGTGTGAGGGAACATTTTTATGCCGAAGTCATTGCCCTGTGTTGCACTCAAGGACGAAGGCTGTTCAGAATGGCTGGTGCATAGAATATAAGGGGTGACGCAGAGAGACAGGCTCGGATAGGTAGGCAAGAAACAGGTCTTTCCAGCCCCTGTATGTCATGCTTAAGATTTTGGACTTTATTCAAATAATAATCACAGTCATGATGATGGTGAAGATGACCAAAGAAGGCAATATTTATTGAGTTCTTTACTGTTTACTAGATACTTTGCCAAGGAGTTTTCATTTATTAACTCATTTAATTTTTGCAGCAACTCTGAGTTACAGGTGCAGCTTGCAAAACCAAAGCAGAGAGGTTGAGCCACCTGGCCGACACCTTAAGGCTGGTAGGACCCTAGACCTTAGAGCTGACAGAATTTGTCATTTGGCTTATTACCTTATAGAAATAGGGAGCCACTGAAGGGTTGTGGATGGCCGGATGGGGAATGTGATGAGTGGATTTGCATACTTAAAAAGGCTCATTCTGTTTACAGTAAGGAGAAGAGATGGTGGGGGCAAGATTGGAAGTAGTAAGACCAAATCCAAGAGAGAAATAGAGGTAGTGAATGCTGGTGTGTTGGGATACAGTGAAGAGAATGAATTTGAGGCAGGTTTGGGAAGCTGGATTGACAGGACTTGGATCTGGAGACAGAGGGACAGGAAAGCTCGAATGGAGGGTGGGGTCTTGCGTTGAGATTAAGGGACAGTTGAATGACCTGCCTAATCCTAGCCAGCTACTAAGTGGAGGAGGTTGGATTTTCAGCACTAAAGCAGGAATCTATGGTCTGGAGACAGTCTGGAAGAAGAAGGCTATCCTGGACAGGACCCAGAGCTAGAATTGGAGGATGAGGCTCAAACAATACAAACTGGAATGTTATCACATCGAGGATGCTGTCCTTTGTTTAGAAAAGACAAGATGTGGCGTCTCAGTACAGCAAGGGGCTCCCCATATCAGCCAAACCCTGCCTAACACATAAGAACCTGATTTGTGTGAGGAGGGGCCGGGAGACAGGAGGAGATGCAAGGGCAGGAAAGGGTCACTTCATTCATTGCTTAACTCCTGGAAGCCACTCAGACGACACAAGTAGCTCCATTTAGGGGCTTCTGTAAGTGGTGCAATGGAGGTTGGGGGTCTATTTATTTGAGGAGACAGGTACTAATGACAGGTTGAGCCTTTAAATGTAAATCTAATTGAGTAGGTTTTCTTTTAGAGAGTGCTTTGGGCAAACATGACAAATTGGGGGAAACATGGGTTTTGGAGACGGGCATTCTAAGTTTGAATCCCAGTGTTTTCATTTTTTGTCTGTGACCACAGGAAAGCTGGCTTGCCTCTTTGAACAGCTGTTTATTCAACCATGAATCAGGGATAATATGGTTACTCAGAATGAAATTGTCTCTTATCTACATGGGTTTGATTACAGAAACTAATAAAGAATTTTCTAAATAAAAAAATGAAATCGTCTGTCTATCTACTGATCAATTAATCAATTGATCTACACATACATACACCAACCATAGGACTAGGACTTGAGATATATACAGTATGTCAACCTGAACTCCATTTTCTTTCTCCTACAACCTCCATTTGGCTTTCTTCCCCACTTTGCAGACCTTGGTTAGCCTCTTGATGCTCCTGAGCTTGTAATTTTGTAGCTCCTAATTTGAAGGTTGGTCCCTGGAAGACTGGCGGATTATCTAACACTTGTGTAGCTCTTTGTAATGTGCAAAGCACTTTCCATCAATATTCTCATTTAACACTCTTTACCTCAGCTCTGTCAATTAGGTGTTAAGAAAATTCCCCTTTAACAGTTGAAGAAACTGAGTCTCAGAGAGGCAACATGACCAGTCCAGTCTCCAGAAAAGGTATGATTAGGGCTTGGACCCTGGTCCCTCAAGCTTGGATTCCTTGCTCTTCATGTAATCTTCCCTCTCTTTCTGTGGTACCAGGAGGAAGGGAAGCCTTGACCTCATCTACAAACTGTTGTTAGTTTAAAAATAAAGTACTGCTTTTCCATTACAACAGCCCTCTCTGACCTGGGAGTGAATTGTCCCAGACCACAGTTCACCCACGTTTCTTCTCCCATGCTGGTAATGCCTTTGAGATCCCAGAGATGTCAGCTATAACCCAACAAGGAAGCAAAACTTTCTCCCTTCTTCCCCATCGGTTCTTTCTTTCTGGACTCGGCCTCAGACCTCCATGAACTAATTAGCACGTGAGCCTGCAGATGCTGCACACTGTGTTATTTGTGTTTACATCTAATGAACAATGACCAAGTAACTGGCATCTAAGACAGCGTAGCTGAAATCAAAAACACAAACAAAACCCAGTCCGGCACAGTGGTTCATGCCTGCAATCCCAGCACTTTGGGAGGCCAAGGCAGGAGGATCACTTGACCCTAGGAGTTTGGGATCAGCCTGGCCAACACGGCAAAACCCCATCTTTACTAAAAATACAAAAAAATTAGTTGGGCTTGGTGGCATGTGCCTGTAAACCAGTTACTCAGGAAGCTGAGGCAGAGAATTGCTTGAATCCAGGAGGCAAAGGTTGCAGTAGCTGTGACTGCCATTGCACTCCAGCCTGGGCAACAGAATGCAACTCTGTCTCAAAAAAAAAAAAAAGACAAAAAACCATTCAGAAATTCAGAAGAAGTCAATACATCCCCAAAGGACAAATTAGTGACTTCCATAAGGTAGGATATGTAATTGTCACAACTGTGGGCTTTGGAGTTAAGCAGTCCTGGTCTGAGTCTGAGCTTTGCTAGTCACAAACTGTGTGGCTTTGTACAAGGGTCTTTACTTCTTTAAGAGTTAGTTTCCCAGCCAGGCGTGGTGGCTCATGCCTGTAATCCCAACACTTTGGGAGGCTGAGGTGGGTGGATCACTTGAGGTCAGGAGTTTGAGACCAGCCTGGCCAACATGGTGCAACCCCGTCTTTAATTAGAATACAAAAATTAGCTGGGCGTGGTGGCTCACACCGTAATCCCAGCTGCTCGGGACGCTGAGGCAGGAGAATCGCCTGAACGTGGGAGGTGGAGGTTGCAGTGAGCCAAGACAGCATCACTGCACTGCAGCCTGGGTAACAGAGTGAGACTCTGTCTTAAAAAAAAGTAAAAAGAAAGACTTAGTTTCCCAATTCGATGGACTGGAATCTCCAGGCAAGCAGTGGTATTTGTATGCTTTGTTGCTGCTTCACTCCCAGTGCCAAGAACAGTGCCCAGCACATGGCAGTTGCTCTGAAAATAATTGTAAACAACTGAATGAATCTGTCAAACAAAGCTAATGATACCTCCCTCTCAGGGGTGTAGGGAGTATGTGATGAGACAAGGCAGAAAAAAGTGCTTAGTTTAGTGCCTGGCCCATTGTGAGCATGTGATTAATGGTCCCTGCTATTGCTGTGATTGTTGCTATTCTCTTTGGAGGTGGCACAACTTGGTTCTGTTATTTTTTAAAAAATGTCAAAATGTTCAGATTTCCCCAGAATAAGGTGCTTTGTTGTCAGTCACTTTTAGCAAGGGAGAAAACTGTGCCTGCTGGTGTGCACAGAGTAATGTCCTTGTGAAAGAAGGAGGACACATTTCATCACCTCCAGCCCTTGGGGTTGTCCTACCTTTGCCACAAGTCCTAGTGAGTTTAGGAAACCTCTTGAAGTGCACAAGGAAAGAAGCAGAATTCCAGATTTGGTCAGAAGTTCTGTGCAGTTTGAGCGGAGGCTGTTGCCAGGAGGGAAACCAGAGAATGCAGTAATTCAAGACCCCATTGCGCTTCGTAGAAGAGTCCTGGGGATTTTGACTTGCTGTTCAGCCAATCGTCAATCTGAGTAATGGAGCTTTGATGACCTCAAGGTCTCCCTTGGGATTCCCGGAGACACGGTCCTGTCTCCTGTCTCCTGAAAGCCATCAGCTTCTGTGCAGAGGGACCACGTGGCAGTAGTGGGGGGTTGGGTTGGGTTTTATTGTTGGGAGAGTCAGTTCCTCTGGTGAACAGAACCATTGCTTGATGGTCTTACCACACCACGTACCCACATGATACCACACTCCAACGTGACATTATAGCCCAACTCAACCACAGTCCTGAACAAACACAGTATTGCATCTCAGCATGTCTTCTGAAATAATACTACAGCCTACGTGGCACCAGGGATCAAAATACTATGGCAGTACAAAATTACATCCCAATATTCTACTCAAATATTGCCTACAAGTTCGACAACATCTTTAGTATAGCACACCTCAATGCAGTGCACCATCCAGATGCAACACTCTTAAGAAATCGCTCTTCAACCCAATATGGCTCCTCCAGACAACCGTGGTGCAACACATCCCAAGCGAATCTAATGATGATTCAGCAATGCCTAGCTAGCCCAAATAAGTGGAAAGAGAATACCAAACAGCACTATTGCTTTGGAAAACCCAGTTTCTCTCCTAACCAAACTTTAAGATTGTGTATGACTGGGGTTTTCCCAACATCCATTCCATTAGATTTGCCAACATGCAATATTTCCCCTGACCTTACTGCTGTCTCCCCTCTCTCCTGTTCCCTTGGCCACGATTAGGCTCAGCTAACTGCGGTTGGGGATGCTGGTGCCAATTTGGGTCTTGGGGATGGCTCCAACAGAGACATGGGGGGAAGATGCCAGGCTTGGGGAGTGCCGTGGATGAAGTTCTCGGCGTCCCTGGAAAGGGGGCTGCACACTGGCAGTTCTGTGTGGTCTATTTGTCCATCCAAGACAAACCTCAAACCCAACACTTGATTTGGCAGATGAGAAAAAATAGAACAAAGTTTGTTCCCTTTTTCAAGAAGTGGACCCAGGGATCCCAGGCTATGCTCCACTCTTGGTCTTTTTCCTTTTTAAACAAACCGCCTGGCTTTTAAGATCTTCAAAATTCCATTAAAGGCTTTTACCCCTTCATATATTGGAGGCGTTTGATGAAAGGGGGTAAAGGGGAGGGAAAAGATAATGGGGCCTCAGAGAACAGAGACCAGAGGCCTTAATTTCGCCTGTCTCCCCTGCCGGTAATGGTGTTGGATGTAAACACTCCTCTGGTGAGCACTGGAGCCTGATTACAGGATGGCTGGGGAAAGAGGAAGTGTTTGCAAACCGCAAGGAGGAATGTCGCCCTTTGAAGGAGCTTGGCATTTATTTTTTGCCCCCTCCACTGTCCCCCCACAAGCCCAATCCTACTACTTTTCTCCACCGCTTTCTTCTCTGGGTTCCTTGTACTGTAAACACAGTGACAGAAATTAGATGTGGGCAAATCTGTTAAACATTTTAAGTCGAAGTGGGGTTGGCAGTTGTCTTATTCAGTGGGATATGCGAGACGAGGCTAATAACTTCGTAATGGGCCTTTTGTTTTTGTCTGGGGACTGGTGGGCGGGAAGCAGGGAGCAGGAGCCAGGGGTGAGGAGGGGGATGCAGGATGGAAAGTGGGGCCAGGCTGCTCTTATGGAACCAACCCAAGCTTCCAATGTTGGGGACCAAGTGAGCTGGACAAGGCCTTCACCCAGTGTGTTCCAAGGGCAGCCAATGACTGTCCCCCATCAGCATGCCTCTTGCCTCTCATTTGTTGGGGCACATACTCTCTGATCTCCTAGTCACAAAGCACCTCTTCTTGACAGCTTCATGCTGTAAACTTCTATTGCCACCTCTTCATTTGTTTCATCCGTGAAATTCCCAGTGACGTCAATGGGGTTCCATATGCAAAACACGTGCCATCTGTGGGAACCCGGAGCGAGGCCAGGGAGCAAAGCGTCGGCTCTGTGGGTTTTATGCCTACATGTCTTGCTGACTGGAAACCTCTGCTTGGGATCAAGTTCCTGTTCTTAATTCTGGTCAGATGGCTGGGGTGGGAGCTTGGAAACCCACAACTGGAAATTCCATCTAGTGATCATGTAATTAATTCAACTAATATGTATTGAGGGCATAGGTAGCAAAGCGGGGCTTGATGTTGGGAATTTCAGGGTGAGTAAGACAAGCCTGGCCTTTGCCTTCATGAGGAGCTTAGAGTCTAGTGTGTTGTCAATTAAATATATAATTTCACAAATGATTAATTATAACAGGAGCTGCAGGAAGGAGGGAGATATATAGCATAAAATGGGATGCCTAGTTTAGTCTAGCCTGTAAGAGGAGGTGGGTGCAGGAGTCCATTTTTTTCTTTAGTAGGGTGATAGTTTAACCCAGGAATTTGCAGCCTAGGGCTTAAGGACACAGTTTTTTGTTGTTGCTGTACTTGAAGTTCTGGGGTACATGTGCAGGTCTGGCAGGATTATTGCATAAGTACACACATGCCATAGTGGTTTGCTGTCTCCATCCCCCCGTCACCTACATCAGGCATTTCTCCTGGTGTTATCCCTCCCCAACCTCGCCATACCCCACTATCCCTCCCCTAGACCCCCCCACCCAACAGATCCCAGTATGTGATGTTATCCTCCCTGTGCCCATGCATTCTCATTGTTCAATACCCACCCATGAGTGAGAACATGCGGTGTTTGGTTTTCTGTTCTTGTGTCAGTTTGCTGAGAATGATGGTTTCTAGATTCATCTATGTCACCACAAAGGACATGAATTCATCGATTTTTTTATGGCTGCATAGTATTCCCTGGTGTATATGTGCCACACTTTCTTTATCCAATCTATTATTGATGGGCATTTGGGTTGGTTCCAGGTCTTTTCTATTGTAAACAGTGCCACAGTGAACATACGTGTGCATGTGTCTTTATAATAGAAGGATTTATAATCCTTTGGGTATATACTCATTAATGGGATTGCTGAGTTAAATGGAATTTCTATTTCTAGATCCTTGAGGAATCACCAGACTGTCTTCCACAATGATTGAACTAATTTACACTCCCACCCACAGTGTAAAAGTGTCCCTATTTCTCCACATCCTCTCCAGCATCTGTTGTCTCCAGATTTTGTAATGATCGCCATTCTAACTAGTGTGAGATGGTAGCTCAGTGTAGTTTTGATTTACATTTCTCTAAGGACCAGTGATGATGAGAATTTTTTCATGTTTTTTTTGCCTCATAAATGTCTTTGTTTGAAAAGTGTCTGTTCATGTCCTAAGCCCACTTTTGAATGGTTTGTTTGTTTTTTCCTAAGGACACAACTTTTAAGGAGTTCCATGAACTCCAATGTATCCACTGTCTTCCAAACTATCCAGAGTGGATGTTTGTCTCCTGGCTCTTCCTGGAATTTCCCAAGGTTGAAAATAGTATTACATCCTTTTAAACAAATCAATTTTGGTGTTCTAACTCCCTGGCTATGTGCCAAGCTGCTGCTTTTGGGTACTTTTTTAGTTATAACTGCAATTGACAATACTGGGGACATTTATCTGAAGCCTACTTTAGGCCAGTGCTATGCTGGGAAGGCAAGAATGTTGCCATACATGATTTGATTTCTTTTTCCGCAAAGAGGTTAATGGAGAAACTGAAGCTTAGAGAGGTTCAGTCAATTCTTCAACTACTAAAGGTTACACAACTACTAAATGATGGAACCAAGATTCAAACCCAAGACTTCAATTTCTTAATCCATTACTCTTTCCCAGTAATACTCCTCCATTACTCTTTTTGCCTTTCATAATCATTTTATTCTGTTCATGCCCGACTTTTACATTAGATGATAAATTTCCCAAGGGCAACGGGTGTGCCCTTTAGCTTTTTGTATCAATATCCTCAAATATATGTATATATATGAAATTTGCTCTGTGGATGGTTCTGTGCTGTGACTAGGGAAACTTAATACTTCTTTATTTCAGTTTATTAACATTCCATTCATCGTGGGTGGTATATTTTTAATCCATATGTGTTGAGCTCTTGTTTTCAGATTTAATGTTCAGGATCCCTTTTATTTCTCCTCAGGACTACACACTGTTGACCAACTCTCTGTTCTAGTACATTCTTCTGGATGCCTTAGTTACTGTTTGCACAAAACTAGACAAAGTTATTCAGAAAAAGCTGTTGTAGAACTTCTCAGAGAGATCAATATCAAAAGGAGGTCTGTTCAGGGATTAGCAGAGTTGGAAGGAAAGCTGCTCCTGGGCTCATGGGGTGCCTCCAGCTTGGTCTAGTTGCCTGGGAAAGATGTGGAAGATTGAAGGCTGTCACAAATTCTCTGTTCTTCCTCATTCTGAGAGTTGGAGTCTAATTTCCTTCTTCTTGAACCTGTCTGGCCCTAGCAACTTGCTCAGCCAGTAGAATGTGGTGGGAGTGCTATTCTAGAACTTCCAAGCCTAGGTCATAAGAGCTTTTCAGCTTCCCCCTGGGCCTCTTGGAACACTTGTTCTTGGAATCAGCAGCCATGCTAGGAGGAAGTCCAAGCAACCTCATGACAAGGTCCACATGGAGAGAAATCAAGGCCCTAGGCTGACATGACAGTTTTGCCATGTGGTTGAGCCATCTTATAAATGAATATTCTGTTCTTATTGAAACTATTCCATCTGACACTGCATGGAACAGAATGTGCCATCTCTGCTGATCCCTGCTAAATTACAAATTTGTGAGGAAAATGAGTAACTGTTGTTATCTTAATTTCCTGAGTTTTGGGGTGGTTTGTCACACATCAATAGATAACTGGAACAGAAGTCTCTCCTCCTACAAGACTGGCCATCTGTCTTATTGATGCAGATAGGAGCAGAGAAACTTGGGCTTATCTAGGCTAACATTAGTTATTTCAAAATTCTTTCGCTGATCATTGCTTTGAAAACATGGTTTTATTCTTAGAAGCTTTTTTGGGGGGGTGGGAAGGAATTGAGGTGAAAGATTTGGCAGAGCCACAGATCCTTTTCCTTTTTCTACTTTAACTCTTTTGTATACTGGGATCCTAATTATAGCTAATGACAGCCATTTATAAAATGCTTCTTATATTAAATATACCATTTTAAGCATTCTCCATAGATTACTTATTTCTTATAACAACACTTGAATTAGGTACTATTATTGTTCCCATTTCATGGAAGAGAAAATTGAGGCACAGAGAAAATAAAACTTTCTTAAAGCCACATAGCTAGTGTGGCACAATGCAGAATCAAACTCAGGATACCTGGCTCCAGAATTGATGCTCAAAACAATTCTCTATACTGTTTTTACATAAGTTTAAATTTGAACACAAAGGCTTTATGCTGAAAAAAAGAAAAGCCAAAAAGTATTGTGTTTAGCATTTACTAAGTATTTTCCATGGCCTATCATGGTGCTAGACACAGGAGATTCAGAGATGAATTGATAATAATTACAGTTAAGCATTGTGCTAAATGCTTTTCTGAACTATATCACCTCAGTTAATTTTAATGGCAATCATGTTATTACTCTTATCCCCATTTCACAGATGAGAAAATTAAGTCTCAGAGAAATTAAGGAGCTTGTTTGAGGTCATATGGGTGGTCTGACCACGAAGTCTGTTCCTAACTGCATTCTGGTTGGTCACTTTCCCTCTGGTTTTTCAGAATCTGGTTGGGAAGATTGACTAATGAACAGATGCAATATGAAGATACAAATGCTTTAAAGTACGGATGTGATAAGGTGCCAGGGTGGGACGGCATGAAGGAGAAAGGACCTACTTTTGCCCAGGGAAGAAGAGAAAGGATTGTTTTTAGAGGTGCTGACAGCTCTGGGATAAATAATTAGACTTTTCCAGTCACACAAAGGAGACAGAGGTGATTTCAGGTGGAGTTGGGTGGGCAGAGGGCACAGAAAGAGTAAAGGTGAAAAAGCTAGGAAGAAATGATACATGAAGGAAAGACGCAGCACATCTGCATTGTGCTGGACATCACCTGACAGGGGTGGTGGAGAAACTGGCAGAGCAGGCTGAGAAGGAGGTGTTATTCTCTACCAAGTGCTTTGAGCTCATCTCCAACAATGGAGATGGTTTCAAGAAGGCTGACACTGACTTAAAAATGAAGGGCATCCGCACGAACCTGTTCTTGCCATTTTGGCTACAGCTCCCACCTACTGTTTAAAAGCAACATTTGCAGAAAGCAGAGGTCTCTGCAGTTCATATAAGCCTGTCTCGTTCCCAAGAACACATCATTTATTTCCTATAAGTGCCTGTCTCCCTCTTCTTCAAATATGCTCAGGGTTACAACTTTCTCTGCGTCCTGGGGGAGTTGCCCACTCTACACAGTAATTACTCACTCCATAAAGGCTGTCTCCAAACTCTCCTTCTCAGCCCTTTTTTCCCTGACCCTTTGCAACTGACCAGTTAAAAGGTGAGCATGCTGCCTCTCTACTTGTGAAAAACAGCCGCCATTTTGGACCTCATTGGAAAATGGATGCCCCTGGGGAAAGCATCCTTTTCTCTGCTCCTCGCTTTTCTTAGTTTGAAGTCAGTGTAATTTATTTTGTGCCTTTCTTCCCCTTTTCTACACATCCAACCAGAAAAATGGAGATTTATCTATTTATAATATAATTATAAAGTTGATGTTATGCCCAAGTCATGTGATTTCCACGTGGATTAGGGGTGGTGAATACAAGTTTCTAAGTCATAAATACAACTTTATTTAATCTGTTTGAGTGTCATGCTTCTCATCTGTGAAATGAAGTCACGTATACTGTTCGATTCATCTTTGTCATAGCCAGCGAGGTAGATGGGATGTGCAAAGCCTTTTCACACACTGTAAAGCAAGCTGCAAATATAAAGTGCCAATAGTCATGATATCAGCAGTAGCTAAATTAGTAATAATAATGGTTGTTGAAAATGGAAAAGAATGTTTCAATAAGAATGGGACTTCATGGGTTTGGAATTTCACTTCCTCTATTTAAGAGGTGTGTGACCTTGGGCAAGTTGTTCAACCTTTCTGTGCCTCAGTTTCCTCCACTGTAAAAAGATGATAATGTCTTCCTCAAAGAGTTGTCAGAAGAATTAAATCAATGAATACAAAAGTACTTAGAATAGTGCCTGACACATCATAGGCACTATACAAATGTTTGTTATTATTATTTTATTTATTTATTTTTTTCTGAGATGGATTTTTGTTCTTGCTGCCCAGGCTAGAGTGCAATGGTGCAATCTCGGCTCACCACAACCTCTGCCTCCTGGGTTCAAGCAATTCTCCTGCCTCAGCCTCCCAAGTAATTGGGATTGCAGGTGCATGCCACCACGCCCAGCTAATTTTGTATTTTTGGTAGAGACAGGGTTTCTTCATGTTGGTCAGGCTGGTCTCAGACTCCTGACCTCAAGTGATCCTCCCCAAGTGCTTGCACAGGCATGAGCCACCGCGCCCCGATTATTATTGTTATTATTATTCTTTGTAACTTGTACATACTGGGATTTTTCCAGGTTCTTTGTTGTACAGCACTAAGGCTTTCGGGTAGTGGAATTGGAAAATGACCCACTCTAATACAGTTCAGTTATTTGTCCATAGTAGGTGGTTAATCAATACATTTTTTTTTTTTTTTAATATGGGGTTTCCCCATGATGGCCAGGCTGGTCTTGAACTCCTGACCTCAGGTGATCCACCCACCTTGGCCTCCCAAAGTGCTAGGATTACAGGCGTGACCGAGACCAGCCTATAAACACATTTATGATGAGAAGTCTTTTTGTGGTTTTTGTACTTAGGTATTGTTATTCATTAGAACCTTGTTAGTGATCGCTCTGATAAAGGTATCTGATAAGGTCCAGGCTTGGCCTCATGATGAACCAAAATTAACACTTTGGGAACTCTGGCTTTCCCCCCTTCTCCCTACGCTATGCATAACTGTCACCTATTACTCCCCGAAAACATGGTAAACCTTTTAAAATCTCCCCCAACAAAACTCCTCACAATGAAAATGTATGAAAGAGATTAAGGCACGGAATGAAAACTATTTTTATAGGCAGTTTGGCCTGAGCTTTGAAGTTCAACAGGGAGTGATGTATTGCTATCAGCTTGGATTTCACACCTATTCAATTCTGTAACCAGGTAATGATGAACAACCTCCTTTGGGTATAGAAGAATGAAACAAAATTAAGGCAAGCTGTGAAACGGTCCCCTTGCTGCAATTTCATCTCCAGGATAGATTGGAAGTTGCCAGAGTGTGTTTATACATTTTTTCCCCTTTAAATTAGAAAGGTGATATGACAATATTAAAAATATTTTGCAAAAAGCAAGAAAAAGTTATCACTTATTATGCTAACACCCAAAGACAAACAAAATTTTTATTTTTAAATGTTACCAGTTAGTTCTGGTTCCTATGTAGACGTATGATTGCAGAGTTGCATGTGCAAGGTACTTTAAATGCGTTTTTATTCTTAACTAGGCATTTTATCACCCTTTCTGCTTCATTTTTCCCCAAGTGAAAAAACAAACATAAAGTCATCATCTTGCTTAAGCGAGCATTGCTGCATCATGTTTATTTCTTTTTTGTTTTTCTTTCTTTTTTTTTTTTTTTTTTACTTTAAGTTCTGAGACACGTGTGCAGAACGTGCAGGCTCGTTACATAGGTAACAAGCCTGCACGTGCCATGGTGGTTTGCTGCACCCATCAACCCGTCATCTAGGTTTTAAGCCCCGCATGCATTAGGTGTTTGTCTTAATGCTGCGTCATGTTTATTACCAACATCCTCTTTCATAACGAGCTTTAGTTTTTTGGCCTCAGAGGCTTTCAAATTAAGTGAGGCAGCAAGTTACATTTCTGCAAACAATGGCGTTCATTTGGACCCTTTACTCATGTGGAAGACCATTGTGTCCAAGCTTGGAAGTGAAGTTATTCCTTGGCCTTCAGATTCTCACAGTGAGGCAAGGTCCCCCCTCTCAGATCCAGCTGTGCCTGCCTCTGCTCCAGTATCGATGCCCAGCCTGCTTGCTGAGGTCACCATGGGAACAGGGAAGCTTCTCCCAGCATCTGCACTCAATAATTACTCTGGGCTCCCCTCCTCCCACCCCACGTAGCCCTTGGACATGCCAAGCTTGTTCTTATTAGGACTTTTGCATCTGCTATTCCCACTTTCTGTGACCCTCTTGCCAATTTCTGCATGGCCGGCTCCTTATCACTTAAAGACCTTAGGAAGCACTTAGGTTTTTCTGCTTTGGTGTCACCTTTCCAGAGGCCCTCTCCAAATCTCCTCACACCCCACCTGGTCATCATTCTCTGCCCCACTGCCTTATTATTTTATCCATTGCAGTTGCCACTCTGAAATTACCCTACTTATTTATTTGTGCACGTGCCTGGACATGTGTCTACTTCTGTGTACCCACACTTGGCCTTGTACCTGGCAAAGGTGTTTTTAGCTAATAAATGTTCAGCAAATGAATGAGAGTATAGCTCATTTGGATGTAACCTGCTTCACTTCACCCCACCTTGTGAATGTACGTTAAGAGTTTATTCAGGCTAGGATGGGAACAAGACACTAAACTGAGGCTCCAATTATTTGCATTGTTATTCACAACTTATTAACATTTATTTATGCAGCACCTGTGAGGAGTGTGTGGGCCCTGTGATGAGGGCTCAGCACCTGTAAGGAGCGTGAGGGCCCTGTGATGAGGGCTCAGCACCTGTGAGGAGTGTGAGGGTCCTGTGATGAGGGCTCAGTACCTGTGAGGAGCGTGAGGGCCCTGTGATGAGAGCTCAGTGATGTGGGCCCTGTGATGATGCAGCACCTGTGAGGAGTATGAGGGTCCTGTGATGAGGGCTCAGCACCTGTGAGGAGCATGAGTGTCCTGTGATGAGGGCTCAGCACCTGTGAGGAGCATGAGTGTCCTGTGATGAGGGCTCAGCACCTGTGAGGAGCACGAGGGTCCTGTGATGAGGGCTCAGCATGCACTATGTTGTTTCATTCTCATAACAACCTTATGCGTAAGCCGAGTTTCCCCTCTTTCCGTTTTTCCGTTCCTCACATACCAACTCAGTCACTCACAGTTTCAATGGCCTGGCTATTTGTCTTCTCTTGAGCTAAGTCCTCCTGCCTTGACTTCACCTTTCTGCTTTTACCCTGCCCTAGGATGGCACGGAGATTTACTGGGCAGGTTCACGAAGGCAGCAGAGAGGGGGATCTTATAGAAGAAATTCAGTGTCACTCAGTTAAACATTTCTTGAAATCCACTACATGAAGGGATGTGGTGATAGAGAAGGCTGTGCCTGATCTCTTCTGAAGCTTGTACAACGTTATCTTCCTTCATCCTTCTCTCCCTCCTCTCCTTATCTCTTGCTCACCCCTTCCTTCACCCCAGGTCATCTGTGGGGAAGCACGATACAGGCAATGGTTGCTCAGCAGGAAGTTCAGGAGACTGAGGGCTCCTCTGGGAACCTCTTGTGCTCTGTGGATCCTGGGAACTGCTCACCCACATGGTTCAGCTGAAATAGGGCGTGAATGTGAGAGAATGTGTATGTGTGTGAGAGTGAGTGTGAGAAAGTGTGTGACTGTGTGCATGTGTGTGAGGCTGTGAGTGTATACAATGTGTGGGAGAGTAGAATGAGAATCTGTGAGTGTGAGAATGTGAGTGTATGAAGAATGTGAGAATATGACAGTGTGTGTTCGAGTGTGTGTATACATGTGTGTGAGTGTGGTAATGGTAAAAGTGTGTGTGTGACTGTTGTGAGGGAATGCATAGATGTGAGTGTGCATGGGAATGTGGTGTGCATGCATTGTTTGAAAGTGTGTTTGGAAATGTGAGTGCATACATCTCTGTGAAAGTGTGCAAGGTTGTGTGGGAATGTGTGAGTGTGTGCATACATGTGTGTAAAGTGTGTCTGAGTAAGTAGGAGTGTGTGTGCATACATGTTTAAGGGTGTATGTGTGAATGTGTGACAGTGTGAGTGGGTGGAGAGTGTGAGAAAGCAAGAGTGTGTGTGTGAGAATGTGACAGTGTGTGTGTGTGCATGCATGTGTGTACAAGTGTTGGAATGTGTGTGAGTGTAAGAGTGTGTGAGTGTGAGGAAGTATGTGAAAATATGAGTGCACGTGCATGCATGTGTGTGAAAGTGTGTGGGAATTTGTGTTAGTGTGTGAGAATGTGAGTGTGTGGGTGAATGTAGGTGAATGTGAGCGTGAGAATGTGCATGTATGAGTCTATGAGAATGTGTACCAGTGTATATGTGAAAGTGAGTGTGAGTTTATGTGTGTGAGCATGTGTGTGAGAAAGTGTGGGTGTATACATGAGCATGTGTGTGTTTGAGGTGTGTGTGTGAGCATGTGTTTGTGTGTGAACATGTGTGTGAGAAAGTAAGCATGTGTGTGTGAAAGTGTGTGAGTAGTGTATGTGCATGACGAAGTATGTGAGAATGTATGTGTGTGAACGTGTGTGTGAGAAAATGTGTGTGAGTATGTGTGTGAGGAAGTATATGAGAATGTGTGTATGTGTGTGAGCATGTGAGGAAGTGTGAGAATGTGTATGTGTTTGTATGTGTGTGAGCGTGTATATGTGAGAAAGTGTGTATGTGTGTGAGCATTATGTGAGGGTGAGAATGTATGTGTGTGAACATGTATGAATGGGCATGAGAAAGTGAGTGTGTGTGAACATGTGTGTAAGGAAGTGTGAGAATGTATGTGTGAGCATGTGTGACGAAGTGTGAGAATGTGTGTATGTGTGAACATATGAGTGTGTGAGAAAGTGTGTGTATGTGAGGAAGTGTGTGAGAATGTGTGTTTGTATATGTGTGAACATGTGAGTGTGTGAGAAAGTGTGTGTGTATGTGTGTGAGCATGTGTGTGGAAGTGTGTGAGAATGTGTGTTTGTATATGTGTGAACATGTGAGTGTGTGAGAAAGTGTGTGTGAGTGTATGTGTGTGAGCATGTGTGTGTGGAAGTGTGTGAGAATGTGTGTGTTTGTGTGTGAACATGTGTGAGTGTGTATGAGAAAGTGTGTGTGTGTGAGAGTGACAGTGTATGTGTGTGAGCATGCCTGGGGCACAGGGGCTGACTCAAATCCTGAGTCACCTTGCCTGCTGTGCCTGCCCAGCAGAAGGTCACTCAGCTGTGTAGTGAGATGGGAGAGAAGCGGGGCTGTTTATCACAGCTGGTACTTGTGTGGGAAGCCTCCTGTTTAAAGTCATCAGAGGAGGGTGCCCAGCCCACTATACATCTCACTGACTATTCACAGGGAACACATATGGAGCCAGCTCCCAGGCTCCAGCATTTGTCCAATGTGGATAAAATATTTCTGCTTCCTCCAATTTTTGACTGCCTAGAACCAGCTAGGCCACCCTTAAGTTGGTGCACTGGAGGGGCAGGAGGGTTGGTACAGAATGAAGATTCTCCTCTCCCCCTTCGACTTGCCTGCCGGGAACTTTCTCCTCCCGACAGAAGTCCTTCGGAATCTCCTTGTTACACCATCATTTCTGGAGGCCTCCTCTTTGCTGATGGCTGAAGACTCAATCAAAACTTACCTGACTTTCTTGTAACCACACTTACCTCTCTGCTCCCTGTTCTGAGATCTTGTCTCCCTGGCCCTGAGCTCCACCCTAAAGGCTCAAGTGAGAATCTAAGGCATTGAATTTCAGCAAGAATCTCATTTCCTTCTTGTCCCCAGTTGACTATACTCATGCTATCTTCTAAATCTTTTCCCAGTGAGAGGAAGTAAGGTAATTTTTCCTTTCATTTAACAGGTGGGGGAAACTGAGGAACACAGAGGTTATGCAACATCCCCATGGTCGCACAGTATGTGAACTTCCAATTCACAAACTCAAAACCCAACTGTCTGACTCTAAAGCCTCTTTGTTCTCCTGTGGTCAATATTTGACTCTCTAGATAGCCAAGAAACTAGAGGTAAGACCAGGGCTCACTGAATACTCAGCTGCTGCACCTACTGACTTCACTCCTTCCCTCCCAGAGCCTGAGACTGGGTTGGGGATGAAGCCACCAACCCATTGCCCAAGTGGTATCGCTTCATGTTTGTTTTTCCATGTGTAAAATGGGCTTAATAATAGCAGGCGTGTTGTGGGCCAGATTAATTGATGTTTAGACAAGTTCTTTGCGATTACCTGGATGAAAGGTGTGAGGAAAGTGCCAAGTGTTATTAGTGCGGAGGCATTTGCTGTGACTAATTTAGGGTTCCCCATGTTTCCCAGTTAGCAGCCTCTATAGTGATTGCTTACTCAGGGAATAGTTAGAGAGCAGACAATATCCCAACATCAGGCTTGGCTTGTGGCTTGTGGAGACAGAAGGAATGGGCTATGGTGGCTTCTCATGGGAATATTGCCTCATTTCTCATTGGTGGTGTGCCCTTCCATGTTGAAATCTGTGATCCCACCAATGTATGGCTTCGACATAAGGATACAAGTGGAAAGAGGACAACAGGATCAACAAGATGGGCTGAGGACCCCTAGAATAGATATACCCCAAAACAATTTTTGCCTCTCTATGAGCAAGTTGATGACCACTGGTGCTGTATGTAGCTGAAGAACCTGGAAATCAAACAGAAAAAATCAACAGCTGCCTATACCTGAAAGGAATCGGTGATGAATACATTTTTTTTTTTTTTTTTAGGTTCAGGCCTTTTATTTATTTATTTTTAATTCTACTTTTCTGGGGCACATGTGCAGATCGTGCAGGATTGTTGTATAGGTACACACATGGCAATGTGGCTTACTGCCTCCATCCCCGTGTCACCTACATCTGGCATTTCTCCCCATGTTATTTTCTGTTCTTGTATCAGTTTGCTGAGAATGATGGTTTCCAGATTCATCCATGTCCCTACAAAGGGCACGAACTCATCATTTATTATGGCTGCATAGTATTCCATGGTGTATATGTGCCACAGTTTCCTTGTCCAGTCTATCGTCGATGGGCATTTGGGTTGGTTCCAGGTCTTTGCTATTATAAACAGTGCTGCTATGAACATACGTATGCATGTGTCTTTATAATAGAATGATTTATAATCCTTTGGGTATATACCCAGGAATGGGATTGCTGGGTCAAATGGAATTTCTATTTCTAGGTCCTTGAGGAAGTGCCACACTGTCTTCCACAATGGTTGGACTGGTTTACACTCCCACCAATGATGAATACATTTTACATAAGAATGTTTTCACAGTCTCAGAAAGACACCACCTCTATCAGACTGTAACTAAAAAGGCCAAGAAGAAATTACTCCTCCTCATTCTGCTTCACTTTTTATTATACTTTATTATATTATATTATATATGTATTTATTATAATTTATTATATATTAAAATGTTCAATTATACATTTTTTAAAAAAGTTTCAAAAGAGTTTTGGATTTACAGAAAAATCATCAAGATAATGTAGCTCTCTCCTGTCCCACATGCAGCATCCTCTGTAACATCTTATGTGATGTTGCAGGGAATGAACCAATATCGATGCATTATTATTAACGAACATCCATACTTTATTATTCAGACTTCCTTAGTGTGTCCTCAATGTCCTTTTTCTGTTCTAGGATCTCATCCAGGATACCACACTACATTTAGTTGTCCCATCTCCTTAGGCTCCTCTTGGCTGTGACCGTTTCCCAGACTTTCATTGTTTTTGATGACCTTGACAGCTTTGAGGAGTACTCATCAGACGTTTATTCTACATTTGTAGAATGTCCCTGAATTGGGGCTTGTTTGATGTTTTTCGCATGATTAGACTAGGATTATGGGTTTTGCTAAGTCAGACAGACATGACTCCACCCTCAAGGGGCTCACAATCTAGTGGAGAAGTTGGACATGGCCAGTTTTGAATGTGATGCATGGCTGGTTAAATGGTGCCAATCTCATCTCGGGACATCCTTGCTGCTTTTAAATGGCACACCATACTGGAATGACCAGCCAAACTCTTGTCTCATTTCTCTATCTCAGTGTTCTCTAACAGGAACAGAGAAAAATGGGTTCATGTATGAAGGGCACGGTACCCATAGAAGAGATTGTCATAGTTGACCCGTATCAGAGCAGAAACAAAGCAAATTACCAAATCAGTTGACTTCATATGCCCTTCAGCCTTAGTTGATGGTTTAACTCACATACCTGAAGACCCTGATCATTTTAATCAGACTTGCTATGATTTTTCTGGTTTGAGTAAATTATTTTATTTATGTGAAAGTCCAGTCCCGTGTGTGCATCAGTCTAGCTACTTCATTAGCCAACTCAAAGCTTTCTTGGTAACATGACCTTCTGCTGGATAAAGGTGTTTAAAGCCCTTCAATGAATCGAGTTCTCATGGGGGATTTCCCCAGGAACCGGGAAGATCAGCTTAATAAAGAAGCTGTAAAGTGTGAAAAGGCTCCAGGCACAATGGGTCCAGATCTGAGCTCTGTGAAGTTACTTGGCCTGCTTAAGTCTTAGTTTCTTCGGCCGTGAAATAGAAATAAAAACCCTTATTTCATGGACTCTATAAATGGTAGTGTATTTGTAAGCTGCAAAGTCCTATAGTAATGGAAAAAAAAATTAAAAAATCACTAGATGGTGGGTGATATGTTTTGGCTGCATTCTCCACCTACAATCTCATCTTGAATTGTCATTCCTGTAATCCCCACATATCGGGGAGAGACCAGGTGGAGGTAATTAAATCATGGGGTGGTTTCTCCCATGCTGTTCTTTTGATAGTGAGTGAGTTCTCATGAGATCTGATGGTTTCATAACTACTTGGTAGTTCCTCCAGCATTCATTCTCCTTCCTGCCATCTTGTGAAGAAGGTGCCTTGTTTCCCCTTTCCCTTCCATCATGATTGTGAGTTTCCTGAGGCCTCCCCAGCATGTTAAACTGTGAATCAATTAAACCTCTTTCCTTTATAAATTACCCAGTCTTAGGCAGTTATTTATAGCAGTGTGAAAATGGACTAATATAATGGGTCTGTTTTGGTCATGGTTGTAATCGTCAGCCCTTTGCGCAGTGCCTGGCACATAACAGGATGTCAGTTAATGCTGTTAAATGAGTAAATTAATGAATGAATCAATGGAGATGGTTAGATGGATGAATAAATGGATGGAAGGAAGTAATGGTGGCTAGATGGATGAATAAGTGAATGAATAGATGGATGGAAGGATGGATGGAAGGATGGATGGATGGATGGATGGATGGATAACTGAATGATTAATACATGAATGATTAAGAGTGGTAATCGGGGCCCCTCCTACAAATGGATCTTTTCTCTCCTGTTCCTTGTGATCAGAGGAAGGCAATTATCTCATATTTGGCTTCTGCCTTACCACTGTTTGGTGGCTTTGAGCCAGCTAACTAACCTCTTAGTTTTCTTGCTCATAAAAAGACGATAATGACACCTTCTTTGGGAGCTGGTGATGTAGTAGATGTTGAGAAAATTAATTGGGTCGTGGTAAATGGCTCTGAGATCTCTCGATGAAAGGGGCTGCAGAGGTGAGCTGTTACTGTGCTTGTTACCCTGGGTTTCCTCCCACCACTTCTGCGTCCCTCAAGGTCGCTCTTCTCAGCCTCCTGGGGGTTCGTGGTGCCCTAGAAGCAAGTGTTACTGGGAGACGAAACCTATCTTTTATTGGACTGACTCTTCCCTGGGGTCATTTGGCAGAAGGCTTCCAGGTGAGAGGCATATAATCCTAGGAACTTGGCTGCCCTGCCTCATTTCCTTCCAGGATTGATTTTCCTGAATGCCAACCAGGCCATGCACTGCCTAACAGCATGAAAACAGACTCCCTTTTCCTCCTTCCTGGTATGATAAAATAAGGGATTCCTCTAGATCCTCTATTTTGGGAGTCTCACCTGTTGGCAAGACCTGGGCTTAGAATTGGAGACCAGGTGCCTACCATCTGGTGTCCAACGAGGCCTGGGATTCATTTACATCCACTACCAGACTACAGTCTTCCTTTCCCATTTCCCATATGTGGCACCCCAGGTTGAAGGCATAGAATACACATGTCTTTCAGTTTGTGTGCTTCTGACAGAGATAAAAAAGTCACAGACATTGGATCTAGAAAGATGGTTTGGATGTACAACCGTGTGCCCATGGGCAAATCACTTAACTTCCCTGAAATTTACTTTTTAAATCCGTAAAAAAAGGGGGTATAATGCCAACCACGTAGGCTTATTGGAAGAATTCAGTGAGAGGGTGCATATTAAAATCTTCGGAGTTAGGCTTCTTTGTTATTCTCCCCTTCCCTTCCTCTTTTAAGAATGTCCCTGGGATTTATTTTACTCATAATGAATCTTGCCTTGTTTTTTGTGCTTCCCATCCCAGTAAACACCAAGTTTCTGGATCCAGAGACATGGATGGAAGTCTTACTTCATTCTTGACCCCACAGCCGATCATTGTCTAAGGACAGATTTTTCTCATGCTGGCTCAATTTTGCACCTTCTTCCATGTTTCTTGCCGGACAATGGCAACAGATTCCTTGCTGGTCTCATTTTCTCTCCTTCAGCCTGTTCTCTCATGGAAGGCACAGAGATTGTCTTACAGTATAAATCTAATTAACCACTCCCTCACTCGAAGCCTCCCAATGCCTTCCCCAAGGAAGTAGAGGCCTCTGATGCCACACATGGGACCCCCTTTGTCCCCTTTGAACTTAGAATTGAATGCAGTTGCCAGAATACCCTTTCTCCTTTCTTCCCTTTTCTTCTTACCCTTCTCTCATCTCTCGCCTTCTTTGCTTTCCTCTTCCTTCTCTTATCTTTCTCCTTCTCTCTCCCATTTTCTTTTTTCCCCTCTTCTTTCTTTTCCTGCCTCCTCCTCTTTGACCATTCTGTTTTTACTCCTCAAACTCTTTCTCTGCCTGTCTTTTTATCTCTCTCTCTTTACTCCATGCTTATCTTTCTCTTAGAAGCCTCTTCCCTGAACTGACATGGGAGAGAATCCCTTACTGTGGTCACCACCTCTTGGTATAGATACAGCAGAAGGGCATTGGAAGAAGAGACTTCATAATACACCCTTCCCTGTTGACCTGACTGTGAACTAGGGAATCCGGTGAGGTTACTGAAGCCTGCTTGACCATGTAATTCTGACTGGAGAGTGATGTGGGCCTTGCCTGTACTTTCCTCTGTCCATTGCTATGGTTTTTTTTTTTTTTTTTGCCATGAATGTGACAACTGAAAGCTGTTTTGACTCTTGAGAAAGTTTAATAACCAATTTTTCTCTATCACTGTAACACCTTATTCCCTGAGAATAAAAAGTAATCACATTGTTTTTTCTTTCTTTCTTTCTTTCTTTTTTTTTTTTTTTTTTGGAGATGGAGTCTTAGTCTTACTCTGTCACCCAGGCTGGAGTGCAGTGGTATGATCTCGGCTCACTGCAACCTCCATCTCCCAGGTTCAAGCGTTTCTCCTGCCTCAGCCTCCCGAGTGGCTGTGATTACAGGCACCTGCCACCACTCCCGGCTAATTTTTGTATTTTCAATAGAGATAGGGTTTTGCCATGTTGGCCAGGCTGGTCTTGAACTCTTGACCTTAGGTGATCCTCCCACCTTGGCCTCCCAAAGTGCTGGGATTACAGGCACAAGCCACCACACCTGACCAATCACATTGTTTCTTAGTTGTAAATTTCCTAAGGGCAGATACCATATTTCATACATATTTCCATCTTCCACAGGGCCTGCACAGTGCCTGGTACAATGTCAGAGTGCAATCAATATTCATTAAATTGAATGGAGTGGAGACATCATGTCCTCTTGATTGGAGTCTTTTAGACTTAATCCCTTTTGGTGTCCACACCTCTCTAAATAGATCAGATTATTCTATAGTAAGGAAGCTCGAGACCCCCTTTGCCCAGGGCAGAAAAATTCCAGCCAGATCCATTTCAGCAGGTGATTTTCCTGCTGCAGATATCTAAAGATGAACTCTTCAGAGATTTGCTCTGTTGTCCTTTCAAGCATTTTATCCTTGAACCTAAGTATGTTCTTTTAAATATCCATGCAGACTCCCCATCTTTGCTTCACTTTGAACCTACTATTTCTTGTTTGAATTGAAGGGTGACTTTTATGACTTCTACAAAACATTGCCTTAAAATAGTTCCCAGGGTTGAAGACAGCAGCTGAGATTTTCTCTCTCCTCTTTCATTTCTTTAGATTGACAGCTTCTGATTTTGGCTCTGCTACTAAATCACCTTGAGTGAGTCAGTTTCTTCGTTGGTGTCAGTTTCTTCAAGTGTTAGTGAAAGGCTGGGCAAAACATGCCCCACTGCCTGTTTTTGTAAATAAAGTTTTATTGAAACACAATCATGCCCATTTGTTTAGGTATTCTCTTGGGTTGTGTTTGTGCTACAACAATAAAGTAGTTATCACAGAGACTATATGGTCTAAAAAGTCTAAAACATTTACTCTCTAATCTGTTATAAAAAGGGTTTGCCAACTCCTGGAATAGATTAAGACTCTTAATCTGAACATCTATGCCATGGTTTAGCTAGTTCTACTGAATGACTCATTCTTATAGATAGGCATCTCCTCATGTGGGGGATACACGCTACTGGGGTTCCTGGACATGACTTTGGGGATCCACTGCCTGAAATCAAGCAGCACTGAAGTCCATCCTGAGCAATTATTGTCTTTTAATTTCTCATCTAATCCTTCCCATTGTATCTAACAGAGAGGCTTAAGTTGATACTAGAATGTGGAACCATGATTTTCTCTGGCTTATTTCTTCAGGCACACTATCATATTCAGCTGGAATTTAATTACACTTATTTTACCCCCACTGTATGGGTTCATAATCCCTTATGTGAAATTTCAAAGTCCTAAACTCTCTGAAAATGGATTTTTTTTCATAAACCATTTGATAGTTATACTTAACCCAAACAGACAGGGGATTACATATAGCCTTTAAATTTTGTCTTAAATGGGATAACATCAAATTAAAAAGCTTTTGCACAGCAAAGGAAACAATTAACAGAATGGGAGAAAGTATTTGCAAACTGTATGTCTGACAAGGAGTTAATAACCAGAATATATAAGGAACTTAACAGCAAGAACAAAAACAGCAACAAGAAAGCAAAACAAACAAACAAAAAAACCCAAAAAAACCCTAAAGTCCCCACAAGTAACCCAATTAAAAAATGAGCAAAAGACTTTAATAGACATTTCTCAAAAGAAGACATACAAATGATCAACAGGTATATGAAGAAGTGTTCAACATTACTAATCGTTAGGAAATTACAAATCAAAACCACAGAATGGCTATTATCAAAAAGACAAAAGTTGGCAAGGAAGTGGTGAAAAGGGAACACTTACATGCTGTTGGTGGGACTATGAGTTAGCACAGTCATTGTGGAAAACAGTATGGAGTTTCCTCAAAAAATTAAAATTAGAACCCCTATATGATCTAACAATCCCACTACTGGGTACACAAAAAAATGACATTGATACGTCAAGGAGATATCTATACTCTTATGTTTATTGCAGCATTATTTACAATAGCCAAGATACGGAATCAATCTAAACACCCAACAACGGATGAATGAATTAAAAATGGCAGATATGTAAATTATGTAATAAAAAATTTTTAAATTTCACCTTAATGCTTTTTTATTTTCCTTTATTTTGAAAGATTTTAGCCTCTGTGGTGACCCCTTTTTTGTCCCTCAACTTGAGATATGTGAAGGCTTTTGATCTCCCTGGGAGTGGGTGGAAGCAGCCAGGGTTTACCTGTACACTGGCTTGAGACCAGCTGAATAAAAGTGCACACCTTACAAAAATAGGCATATATACACAGTGGAATATTATTCAGCTATAAAAAATGAAATCTGGTCATTTGTGTCAACATGGATGAACCTGGAAGATATCACATTATTAATTGAAATAAACCAGACACAGAAAGACAAATACCATATGATCTCACACATAAGTGAAATCTGAAAAAGTTATGTCATAGAAGTAGAGAGTAGAACAGTGGATACCAGAGACTAGGAAGGGGCAGCAGGAATAGGGGAAGATGGGGTGATGTTGGCCAATGGGTACAAAGTCACAACAAGAGAGGCGAAACAAGTTCTGGCATTCCGTTGCACAGTAGGGTGACTATGGTTAGCAGTCAGGCATTGTATATTGTGACCTAGCCAGAAGAGAAGCTTTCAAGTATTCTCACCACAAAAAAAAAAAAAAGATAAATGCATGAGGTGATTTGATAATTATACAACCTATAGGTATGTTAAAACATCAAATTGTAACATATAAATATGTACAATTACAATGTCAAAAAATTTAAAAACGTAAGTTTCGTTTTCATGTAATGATGATCTTCATCACGAATAAAAAGGTTATGTGTATAGATTATGCTGCCAAACTATGAACGTATCTAATAAGGGGTGCAGTCCTGGGGGTATGTGACCATGTTGCTTTTCTAGTCTAGAAAATTCTGAATTCTGAAATTCATCTGGCCCTGGCGTTTTGGATTAGAGATGTGGACCCACATTTCTTTTTATGGCTACTTCCTACTTATGGTAAAACATTTACAAGCATATAGAGTAAGACTATTTAAACCCTCCAAAATGCATATATAATAATAAGGGGTTGCTCATATCTGACTCACATTGTAGAGTGGTACAGAAATGACTCATGTTTGGGAAAGCTTGTCCTAAAGGACATTTTCCATCCCTTTAATGACCCCTCAACTCTTTTTTTTTTCTTGTTTCTCACACTATTTTTAATTCTTAATTCTCACCAAGCCACCCCTTACTGCCATCAAACCTGGAGCATCTTTGTGTGTGACAGTAAATCAACGAACAATCCTGTCTTCCCCATACAATGGTATGTGGCTTCGAGAGCTGATTCGACATTCCTGACACTTTTAGAGACCACCTTTGAGGTCACTGAGGACTTGCACAGGAAGGGTTTTCTGGGGAAACTGGATGAGGAGCAGGAGTCAGGAATCTCAAAATTCTGGGTCCCAGGGACAGTATCCATGGCTTCTGGACCAGACTCATCAGAGTGCTGTGCTCTGAAAGGAGCTGGTTCAATCCTTTCAAAGGGCAATATCCCCAGCCCTAAGTAGTTCTTAAAACACCAAACAACATTAGCTCCCACAAATGAGGAAGGCTTAAACCTAAACCTGATTACAGCCAAGAGTGGTGAGGCGGCAAAGGTGCTATAAAGAAATTATGTTATTATGTCCAAGGGATGCCATTAAAACTCTGTTTACAAACCAAATGTGCCAGAGAATGGGTCAGGGAAAGAATTATTAGCAACAAAGCTATTTGATCTCTTTTATGATCCAGTGAGTCATATCGCTCCATGATCTAGAAGGTGAATAATGAAAACCTCAAGCCTGTTGATTTATAAACAGGCCCAGAATTCTGTGTTCTTTAACCTCAGATGCCCTCTTAAGTGTGACTTACCCTAAATCAAATGGGACATCAGATACCACCGGGCTTCTCCCTCCTCCCGAGAGGTAATTGAAGAGGTGATTGGCGTACAGGGTGCATAAAATCCCTGCTCAAGATGATGGATAGCTTCAGGGAAGGGTCACTAGTCTGGACTTAGAGACATGGCTTTGTTTCTACATGTCTTGTATCTGCAGGGCTTGAGGCTCCAAAGCTGCTTTTGTTCAAGCTTCTGGATTCTCAGCCGACCAAGGAAAGGGAGGCTTAGGGGTCGAAGTCAACACTTTGTCCTAATAGCTGCAGTTTTGTTCCCCTTTTCTCCCCCTGAGAAGGTTATAAGGAATAGGACCAATCTAGGTTTACATCAGAATGCCACTGTTATGGAATGCAACCTCAGGACAGTTACTTAAGGCCTCTGAGCCTCAGCTTTCATATCTGTAAAATGACACAATCATGGTTGGAGCCCTTACTCTGTGCCCAGCATTAGGCTAAGGTGCTTTATATGCACCACATTCCTTCCTTCCTTCCCTCCTTCCTTCCTTCCTTCCTTCCTTCCTTCCTTCCTTCCTTCCTTCCTTCCTTCCTTCCTTCCTTCCTTCCTTCCTTCCTTTCTCCTTCCCTCCCTCTCTGTCTCTCTCCTCTCTCTCTCTCTCTCTCTTTCTGTCTTTCTTTCTCTTGCTATGTTGCCCAGGCAGGTCACAAAACACTGCATTTAAATGATCCTCTTGCCTAGGCCTCCTAAGGTGTTAGGATTACAAGTGTGAGCCACTGAGTCTGGCTCCCAGATTATTTAAAGCCTCACAATGATCAGACAAATCATTTATTTTGACCCTACCATGTGACAGACACTCCTCTAAGAATTTTCTATCTATTTGTTCATTTCATCTTCACGGTAACTCTGTGAGGCAGTGCTGATATCAGGGTCTCCTCCAGGAGCCGACTCTGAAACAGGATTTGAGTCTAAGTGGAGAATTTAAGAGGAGATCTCAAGAAGCATTTGCAAGGAAGTGGGGAACTAAGATGGGAAAGGAAAGAAGTTCATCAAGCCTTAGCTCTCACCTCATGTCACCAGCATCCGTATTGCAGGCAATTTGGGTGCAGTCCCCATGGAAATCTCTAGGAAAGGTGCACCCCAGGGCTGTGTCACCAGATCACAAGGAAGTTGCAGTGATCAGGCCCCAACTCCAGTCAGTCATGGTACAGGGCTCCTCCAGGGGTCAATCCTAACTTTTCCAGCAGGTCCCACATGCAGGTCAAATAAATCCCTTGAGCAAAGAATCATAGGCACTCAGGGTTATAGTCAGAAGCCATTGAGTCTGCTTGCATGGGAATGGTGGAGGGAGGGTATGGGTCTAGCCCCATAACATCCACTACAGGTCCATGCTGGGGGGGAAAAAATCTGAGCCACAGAGATTTGAAGTGTCTTCCGCCAAATTTCCCAATGGCAGGTGGGAGGAGGGGGCCAGGTTACATATGCACTGGTCATCTTACTTCAGGGTCCATAATGGAAGCTTATGGGTGATGCTTCATAACCCTCCACAGAAGGTATCAATATTTTATTCTACAAATGAAGAATCTGAAGTTCAGGGGCACAAATTGACTTTGTCCTATAGCAAATGAGCAGCAAATAAGCAACTGAGCCAGGGCTGAAACTTCCATGGACTTCAAAGTCAGGGTCAGCCTCAGCATGCTGCAATCTTTTTGCCTGCCGAGAAATCCCCTAGTTTCTCCTGAATCAGACCAGTTCTCCAGTGTCTCAAACCAGATGTCCAGGTGTCAAGGACAGGCAGAAGGTTGATGCTGTCTCATTTCCTTAAGGCTAACGTCATGGCTGAAGGCAAGGAAAGGTCATTTGTGAGTATTGGGCCTGTGTGTCCACCCTTCAGTGAGGCTATCTCCAAGGGGGCTGACTCAGGGCTCGAGAGCCATCCGACAGTTTCCAGTTCCTAGATGCTGCCTGACTCAGCTCTTTCTTTCTTCCATGTTTTGTTGTCACCCTGGTCCCATCCTCTATGTTAGTTGGGCATGTCAAAAATTAAGCACCTTTGAATCAGAGTTGACATAAAAGGCTGTGATAATGCGTACTAAAATCAATTATTTGAGACCTTCAAGTAGAAACCCTCCCTCCTTCTTCTTCCCCTCCTCCTCCCCTTCAAGGAGTGATACAAAGACTTAGAAAGTCCCACTGGGCTCACAAGCACCCTGGCAGGGAGGGCAGAGAGCAGTGCTAAGAAACCACGCGGTGCCATTAGATGCTCTTGACGTGCTGTGGTTTTCTGGTTCACTCTGCTAGACTGTGCCCAGGGCTGTTCCTGGAGCCGTCTGTCATTGTGCTTACAACTCACATCACACCCCGAGTCAGCCTGTTACCCCGCAGAGCCAACAGCCTGGCCTTTTTCATGCAAAGCCAGCAAAAACAGACCTCCTGGCCGAGCTGGAAAGCACAGACTCTGGAGCCCCCTTCTTTCCTGCAGCAATAATAAATGATAACAGCACTGAGGATGACTGGAGAGCCTGATGATGATAAGAAACAAACAAAAAAGGTATCTTCGAAGCCCTGGACTGGGGGACCGGGTGTAGTTTGGGCACACATTTGCTTGGTAACCTTGGGCAACTACTTTCCTCTAACTGGGTCTCACCTGTTTGCTCATCCGTAAAATGGAAATGCTGAGCTGGAAATGAACCTAAAGTTTCTTTTCAACATTTGAGTATTGTGTTCGTTTCCTGGGGCTGCTGTCACAAAATACCACACAAACTAGGTGGCTTAAAACAACTGAAATTTATTCTTTCAGGATTCTGGGGGCTGAAGTCTGGAATGAAGGTGTCAGTAGGGCCATGCTTCCTTCAGTACTCAGAATAAGCTCCTTACTTACTTTTTTTCAGCTTCTGTGGGAGGTGTCAATCCTTGGAGTTCCTTGGCTTGCTGCTGCACTCATCCAGTATCTGCCTCTATCCCCACAGAGTGCTCTCCCCTGCGTCTGTGTCCATATTTGTGTGACTAAATTTGAGTCTGGGTCTAAATTTCTTTCCTTTGATAAAGACACCAGTCATATTGCAGGAGTGCCTACCAAGCAATAGTATGAGCTCATCTTAACTTGAGTGCTCAATCTGCAAAGACCTTTTCTTTTTTTTTTTCCAAGTAAAGTCACATTTACAGGTACTAGGGGGTTAAGACTTCAATGTACCTTTTTAGAGTTGACACAGTTCAACCCATAATGGGTATTAATGAATATTTTCCTAGTGACCAGGTTTATGAGGTTTTATTTTGAAATTTGAGATAGGAGATATTGATGGCTTCCCCTCAATGGAGGAGAGACTGGGGAAAGAAGAGCAAGGGCCATGTTAACTGCAGCCAGAGCTGACATTAAGTTGGGCTGCATTGGTACAGCTTTATGGGTTGTTAAAACATAAGAAGACCTACCACTGTCCTGAGATGCTTCCACCCATGAAATCCCTGATCTCCCGGCTGCCATAGTGGCAAGATGGCTTGTTTTTCTATGGCTGGAGTTTCTGATTGGTTTTGGTTAATATGATGAGTAATACAGAAGTCCATGGTGACCCAGGACAACTTTGGTGAAAACTGAGACCAGGTGGGGTGAGTTCCACTTCCTCTCACATGCTGCCCTACAGTAGATCATAAACTCCTCCAGGGCAGGGAGGTTTGTCTGTCTTGTTCACTGATGTATTGCCAGGGCTCAGCACAGAAGATTAAGGCTGGAGCACATAGTAGATGTTCAATAAATGCTTGTTGAATGAATTAATGAATTCTCAGATAAATCTGATAGCAAATGTAAGCAAAGGAAGCATCAAGAAATAGTCTTCTAGCACCGAAGTGCCCTTTTGAAATGTTCCGAACCTTTTTATTTTGTGTCCATTCACTTAAGAAGTAGCCATGTCATAACTTGAGATGTGTTCAACACTTTTACATCCTTAGAGTCACTGACACTGTACCCATTTTCTAGCTGAGGCTGAGACTAAGAGAGGTTGAAGACTTACTGGAAGGCACGTAGAAAATACATTGCAGAGACTAGAGCTCTGGCCACATCTGCCCAGCAGGGCTGGGCTGTTCTTTTCCACACTCTAAGAGAAGCATGTAGTTTGTCTCCCAGCCCTCAATCCCAGGTATAATCATGTATTCGTTTACGTGATTATATAAGTAATGTCTGTCATCCCCATTAGGCCAGAAGCTCTATGTTGCCCTGATACCTACATTTGCTTGTGGTTCAGAGTAGTTGCTCGTTGTAGGCATCCTCTAAGATGGCTCTCAATGACCTTGACTTCTGGTGTTCAGGCCCTTTTATAAGCACTACCCCCTCAGCCCCCAATGCCACTGAAGAAGTCTGGCCTGTATAACCAATAAGACATTGCAAAAATAATGTTGTGCAATTTCTGAGACTGGGTCACAAAAGACATTGCAATGCCCACCTTGCTCTCTCTTGGATCACTTGCTCAGGGGAAGCCAGCTTCTATGTGGTAAGGACCCTCAAGCAGCCCCATGGAGAGGTCCATGAAGTGAACAACTGAGGTCTCCAGGCAACAGCCTTGGGAGTGAGCTGCCTTGGCAGTAGATCCTCCAGCCCCAGTCAGACCTTCAGATGAGACCATTGTCCCAGGTGACATTTGTGACTGAAGCCTCATGAGCAACCCTGAAACACAACCACCCAGCTAAGCCACTTCTGAATTACTGACCCACAAAAATGAATTTATAAATGCTTGGTTTTGTTTTACGTCACAAATTTTGAGGTAACTTGTCATGGGGCCACAGATCATAAATACTATGCTCAGTGTGAGTTTCTTGAATGAATAAGGAAACGGATGCATAAGTCAATGAATGAACAAAAGCACTGTTTTTTAGGCTAATTATAGTTATCTAGAAACTAGCTCCATTCACCATGGACTAAGTGGGTGACTTCAGGCAAATATAATCTTGCTGCCCTGGGCCTCAGTTTCCTCATCTGTAAAATAGGATGATGAGAGCAGTAGCCACCTCAGAGCTTTGCTGCAGAGATTCAGGAGGAAAAGATAGGCAAAGACACTTAGCATGGTTCTTGGCACAGATCACACTGGAATTATTTAACACTCAGCACAACCTGTGCATAAGCAGTTAGAATGGTCACCAACTGGCTTGATATCAGCCCTGGGGTGGGGCCCATGATAAGCTCTCCAGAACTGGTAGCTGTCATCATCATCATTGCCACCAGGCCAAAGGCTAATAGACTCAGTGCCTGCAGCAAGGAGCTCTCAACTTAGTGTGGGAAAGAGACAAGCAAGCAAACATTTACACTAGTGTGATGAAGGGCATAAGAATGTGCAAAATGATGATCCATTCTGCTATGGGAGGAAAATGTTCATATAATCACAGAGGGCATAGGTCCAGAGGTCTCTGGCCCGAACCTCAATTCCAGCTCTCAGACGCTTTTAAGAGTTGACATTTGTTCCCACTGTTTCACCCAATTTTGGAACAAAGAAACTAGTTCCGAGCCCAACTAAAACCAAACTCCACTGCTCATCTTCTATTACGACCTTGGGCAAGTCACTTAGCCTCTCTGAACCTGCTTCCCCATTTATAAAAGGGGAACCATTAAAGTCTTTAACTCCTAGCAAGCACTTAAGACAGTGCTTGGTGTTATGTTTGACACTGGTAAGTGCTTTATAAATGTCATGTGGGTTACTATTGTTACCACTTTTATTATTTGAGGTGTTGAATTAGACCCATTCTTCCTGAAAGACTTCTGTTCTCATGGAAAAGATGGCTCCATGAGAGACTAATCTTAGTTTTCCTTCCCACACATACCATACACAGGGCCCTCTTGAACTTCAAAGAGAAGCCCTGCCAGGAAGCTCAACTTGCTGTAAGTTTAGCAGGAGAAAGATGGGAGCTGGCTTCCAGGGCCGCTGAGCAGCTGTTTGATATCACACCAGGGTGGCCAAGACTTTGGGGACGGCCCTGTTTACTCCTTGCAGATAACATCTTGAGTGGACTGTGGGGAGGGATGGGAAGGACGCTCAGGGTCAGCCTTCACCTTTGTAGTTGTTTAAATGTCGATTATAACGCATCTGAGACTGACTTGCGCTAGGGTGAGGAGCGAGTGATGTGTTTGAAGATATCCTATGTATTTGCTTGAAGACTTCATTTAAGGGATCTTAAATCTCTTAACAAAAATTGGTGGATCTCAGCCATCGTTTTTCTGGTTAAGAAAGTGCTCAGCAGCATTTTCGTTAATAACCTCCATGGTTGAAAACTCTTTCTAAGATACCAGAGGCCTTCTCCATCTTAATTAAATATGGCAATGAATATTAATAAATAATTGAGCTATCTACCTAATTGAAATGAAATGAGAATTGGATTTTAGAAAATAAGAAGTGCGCAGACAAAGATGTTTTGGAAGCAACTTGTTTTTTAAAAAGTGCAATGGCTTTCTTACTGCAGGATTTCCTAGGGTCTGTTGTATGCCCAAGTGCATTTTGATTTTGTCTCCTGAGAAGGACCTAAGAAGCCACAAATTTTGCAAGAGATTTTGGATCACAAAATCTTTAATTTGTGGAGCATAGTATGAGATTAGTATCCTTAGGTACACACTTTGGTCCAGGCTACCATGAGAATACAATAGGTAAATTACTCAGACCAGTGCACACCACCCACAGCAAGTGCTTGGGTAATGGTACACATTATTACTGTTACGATGGAGGGGGTTGAACTTCAAGGTTGCCTCTAACTCAAGAAATTGATGATTTTCATTATAATGCCATCACGAAAAGGTAATTGAGCTTGTTGGCTTGGATGAAATGGAAAAAAAAATAATTGAAATTATGCACTCAACGTAATTTCTTTCATAATTTAAATTTAGTTCTTAACAAGTTGATCTTCATTTGTCTTTTTTTTTTCCTTGGTTTGATTTTTTTTTATAAGACCTTAACAAACAATGAAATCCTCAGAGGCAACTCAAATAATATCCCAGGAAAATCCCAGGGCACACGTTTCAGCATGTGTGGGAAATGTGTTGTCTGGACAAGGAGCATAATCCAGCAGACCCTGGGTTGCACCAGTGTCCTACCTGGGACACACATGTGCTGTGAGCAGATGGAAACCACCTCACTGCTTTGGGTACTGGGCTCTCAAATTATGAAACATAAACAGGAGATTAATGCATCGGCTTGCCACTCAAAGTGTGGTCCTCAGATCAGCAGCAGTGACATCACCTGGGGTTATTACTTTTCTTGGAGGGAAGTCGTTTCCCATGTACTTACAATGTCCAGATTTTGTTGGCAACTTGGTAAAGTGGCCGTTTGCTTAGCCAGATATGCCTAAACATTTTGAAACTCCGAGTTAAGGAGGGCAGTTCCTGCTTCAAGGAGAGAGCTGGTGCCAATTCTCATTTTCATTTCTAGATCTGGATCTTTATGACAAAAACCTCATCAACCTGGAAGAGTTACTTTCCTGCTTTCAACTCTGAGTTCTCCATCACCTCCCCTGGCTCCTTGCACATACACTCTCTCTTCTTTTCCATATAATAAAACAGCAATGTAATCAGCCCCTGGAACGCGTCTTGGCAAAAGGAATAAACTCAGGCAGCTTGGTTTATTAGCTGTTTCCATGGGAGAGAACTCTTGGGGCCAAACAGATATTTACAAATATTGTAAGCACTCTGCTGCTCCCCAGCAGCGACACGGCTGTCTGGAGATAAATAGCTTCTCAGAGAATTTAGGTTTTCTTCTCCATCTCCTCCTGCACCCTTCTCATCTATCTTGCTTTCAGCCAGATCGTCCTATTACTAGAAGGTCCCTAGAAGAGATTTTTTTTTTTTTTTTACCACCTGTGGCACTGAGGGCCTGAGGGCTTGAGGTTTATTGCTCTGAGGGAACAGATCAGAAATGTGGTTGTGAAAGATGAATATTTTGATATATTTTGTGATTTAACCTGCTCAGAGCCTTTGTGACCAGAAGTGAGCATCTCATAAACGGTGTTTTTAGCCTCACAGCTCTTACAGTGGTTAGAGGACCAAGTTCAGGGTAATTATGTCAACTTCTTCTCCAAGTATTGATTTACTCAACAAATAGACATTGACTCCCAGCACATACAAGGCAGTGCATTCAATGCCGAAGTTACCATCTTGTATCTGTTAGGGTCCAGCGAGAAAACTGGCATCATTAGAGGTCCTTCAAGCAGAGAGAATTTAACACAGGAAATTGAATCCATAGGTGTTGGAAAAGCTGAGGAAACAGATAACAGAGAGTGAAGCAACCTAGAGTTTACCAGTAGCAGGAAGTCACTACTGTCTGTAAAGAAAAGGGGCTCCAAAACCTAATGCAATAAAATAAATAAATGAGGGGGGGAAGAAAAGGGGCAAAAAGAGGAGCTTATACTTTGAGAGATGAAGTGCCAGGACCATCAAGTGTAGCCAAGATTGTCAAGCAGCTGTAGCTTCTGCCAGAGCCTTCATGAAGTGATACTCAACTGTGTCCTCTTTCTTTGCTCTAGTCTTCCATCAGAGCCTCCTACTGGCTGAGTATTCAAGGAAGCAAGAAGGCAAAGGAGCTTGGAAAATGTAGCTCCTTATGATTTGGAAGAGAATAGAGTAGATAATGGATCTGAGAGTGAGTAGGTGCATAGTTGGCACATGTGGCAAGACGGACAGGTACAGTCTTAGAAAAAAGTGGGTGTCAACTATTGCCTGGCCCTACCATATCTCAAGCCCGAACTGAATCTAAAGGGTGAGAGATGATGGTCTTCCTTTTTTTTTCCCCCCAACCTAAACTTTGGAAACTTGCCAAGAGAAAAAAAGTCACGTTGCAAAAGGAAATTTACTTAGTAGATGAGCCAAAGTTTCTATGAACAAGTCCTCAGTGACACCATTTTAGTTTTAGAGCCCCCAAATTAGCATTGGGGTGTTTTCCAGCCTGGAAAGCACCTTTCCCTGCAATAATCATGATTAAAATTTATTGAATACTTGGTATGTACTGGCCATTGTGCTAAATTCTTCCTATGCATTATCTTTTTAAACTTTATATTGATCCCATGAGGTAGCAATAGCTACTCTTATTAGAACCAATCTGTAGATTAGCAATCCAAGGTTTAGACAGGTTAAATTTAGCATATTGCCAGGGAGTGGTAGAGCTGGAGACAGGCAATCTGACTTCCAAACCCATAGTTTTAGCCACTTTTCAATATTGCCTTCCAATGAAAGTATATTTAATGTTGTGGCAGGTAAGAGGAAAATCTGAGTTGAATATAGTTCAGATGACATAGTTCAGAATATAGTTCAGTGCAACACACCCTCAACTAAATCATAGATTAAACAAGGTAGTCATTTATTTTTCTTGCACATAAGGGACTGCTAATATGGCAACTCTGCATCTTGGAGTTTTCAGTAGCTGGGATTTCTCTTTTTTCTTTGTCATCCTTAGGGTATTTTTGGTCATTGACACTTTTCTAGTTACTTCACCACCAAATTTGTAATCTAGACAGTAGAAATAGTAAGATAAATGTGAGGGGAAAAAACTCCTTCACTCTTAGAGCATGACACAGAAATATCACACATTTTTCTCTGTCCCATTAGCTAGGACTTAGTTATATGTTCCCACCTAGCTGCAAGGGAGCTGGGAAATGGGCAGCCTGGCTAAATTCAATTATTCTGTCAATACAGTGGAAAAGAAAAACATTGAGGGACAACTCTCTGCTTCTGCTTGCACATACCTTTCTTTTTACTTCAATGTTCAATGTGCTGATTGAAAATCTTTTCCATGTTTCATCTCAGCTAACGTGCAAATCTCCAATTTGGGATAATTTTGTGTTCAGTTTACAATGCATGAGGCAACTGAGGACATGAGAGTCGAAATTACTTGTTTCAACACGAGTCAGTTATGTGGTGAATGAGGTTGGAATGGGTATTTATTTTATAAGTGGCCTTTCAATTGTTTTTTATATTGCAAATGGCTTTTTGCTTCTTGATATAACCTCATTACTGTGTTCGAGTTGGATAAAATATTCTTATGTAATGAAGGCTCTGCATATAAACACCCTTTGTTTAATGCTATCCAACTATTAGAAATTATTATCGGGAATATTACTCAATTTTTGACATTAACACCATTCCAGCAAGTCTGAACTAACTGATTCATGTGAAACAATAAAAAATGTGAGAAAGCTGAAGTGTCTGGAGGGTTTAGTCAAGAATTATTCATTTTTATGGACAGAAACTTAGCCTAGCTCAAGCCAGGAGAATTAACTGTAACAGACACCAGATGATATCCTGTGTATTCAAGGGTTAGAAACAAAGTTTAGGGGATCCCACCAGTTAGGAATTTGTCATTTGAGCCCTACACAACGCATTGTATAGGGAAGCACACATTGTCATTATATAAAAATCACCACCGATAAACTCATGCACATATTCCGCAGCAAATCTCTCAGCCTGTTTTACATGAGTGTAACTACTCCTCAGTGCATCAATACCTTTGTTGGACACTCCCTCACAGGTTGCCAGATGCTGTAGGTATCTGACCATACCATGCAAATACAATGCAAATAGATTGCAAAGCAAAATTGCAAGTCTTGCAAAAGATGCAGGATTTCAGAAAGTGGATGGAAATTTTGCTGGAGAACGGCTCTAATTACAAGCAAAGCATCTGATGGATGGGAATGTGTTAGCATCGGGCCCGTTGACAGGACATGTGCTTTAGATGAGAATGATTTGTGTATCAAAGGATTAAGAGAGGCGCTGAGGAAAATTGATGAATCTTTCCAGTATTCCTGAAAAATTACCACCTTTATAATCCTGCTGCAGAGAAGTCCACTGTGAAGGGAACGTGTCATCTTATGATATCATGTAGTTTATGTAAATATATAGTTTCAGAAAACTTGCCAAAGCTTGATTCAAACTTTGTTCATTCTAAGAATTAGAACACTGTTGACATTACAACCAGACTATTGTTAGATATGATAAAATAACTTATTTTTCTAATTTTCAGCTTGAAGAGTTTTCAATCCCCTAGGGTTCCCTTGGATGTTTTATTAGATTGTGAAGTTTACTGAATATTCCTTGTTTTGAGATGGGGTTGAAGGTTTTGACTTGCTGTTCAGCCTTTTTGCTTTAGCTGGCTGGAAGCAATTGCTGTGCAAAGTAATATGTGTTGGGAGAGCCTCAATTCTTGGCACCTCTTTGGGTGCTGGAGTAATAAGGCTATGGTTGCTGCTGCTCACAAAAACAACCACAACCAACATTCACTAGACCTTTTTCATGTGCAAAGCCAAATGTTTACATGGGCTATGTCATGGAATCCTCAGGTCACCCTATAAGGTAACTGTTGTTTCAGACCCATTTAACAGTTGAAGATAGTAAGGTTTAACAAAGTTAAGCATTCTGTCACTAAGTTTCAACACTTGGTCCTTTGGGAAACTAAATCCTTCCTCCCCACCCCCCACTTTTAAAAATTGTGGTAAAAACATTTAACATAAGGTTTACCCTTTTATACAGATTTTAAGCATACAGTACAGTATTGTTGACTCTAGGCACCGTGTTGGACAGCAGATTTCTAGACTTACTTAAGTTGCATGACTGAAATTTTACACTTGTTGAATAGCAATTCCCCCTTTCCCCCTGCTCCCTGTCCCTGGCATCCACCATTCTACACTCATGGGGCACCAAGCCAGGCATGAGGGATTCACCCCCTGCACCAAACCCTCTGCCCCACCCTACCAGGCCCCAACTCCAACACTGGAGATCAAATGTTTACCTAATATTTGGAGGACACAGATATCCACAGTGCATCAGCTGGGGTCTCAGGGAAGAGAAAGGCAATGGACTGACATTAGTAAGAGCTTGGGCCTGACGTTTTACAGATCTAGATTTAAATTCTGGCTCTGTCAATTCTTAACCCTCGGACCTTATGCAAGGGAATTAGCCATTCAATGTGGAAAGAATGCCCAGAGACTGTAATATCCACAGAGCTAGAAATTGAGCTGGGTTCTGATCTTGCTTCTTCTACTCTTGGGTGTCAGACCTCACTATCCCCCAACCCTCAGTGTAGATCCATCATGTACCATGACCATGCAGAATCACTCTCTTCTTTGTGCCCTCTCTTTTTCCCGTGCAAGCTCCTATGTTTACATTTATTAGTTTCCTTCTTAGTCTCCCCCATTAGAATATAAGTTTCTTGAAGGCAGTTGTGACTTAGTCCATGTTTGTACCTCATGTGGCAGGCAGCCTCTAATGTGACTCCCAATAATCCCCACTTCCTGGTATTAAATATAATTGTGCAATTTCATCCCCTTGAGTGAAGAATGGACTTACTGACTCACTCTAATGCATAGAATACAACAAAAATATGGACTGTCACTTTTTTTTCTTTTTTTATGGTGGGGACCCTCTGCTGGCAGGGCTAGAATGCAGTCTAAAAATGGGTATGCCTGTAATTGTATTTAATAATAGAGACATTAAAAAAAATGAGGGAAGAAAATAATTAACAAGCAACCAACCAATATTTCATTTAAACCTGTAAATAGGTGTGATGTGGTACTGATAAGAGTGTATATTTTGTGTATTTAAAGTGGAGAGTTCTATAAATGTTAATTAAGTCTACTTGTTCCGGATCTGAGTTCAAGTCCTGGATATCGAAGTTAACGTTCTGTCTCACTGATCTGTCTAATGTTGATGTTGAAGTCTCCCACTATTATTGTGTGGGAGTCCAAGTCTCTTTATATATCTGGGTATTACTGTACTGGGTGCGTATATATTTAGGATCTTTAGCTCTTCTTGTTACATTGATCCTTTTATTATGTAATATCCTTCTTTTCTTCTTTTGATATTTGTTGCTGACAGTCTATCAGCAAGCAACAAAGCAACAAGGACTGTCACTTTCAAGATTAGGTTACAAAGAGAGAGAGACTTCTGTCTTGTGCACCTTCTCTGGTTCTCTTGTTCACTGTCTCTGGGGGAAGCCAGCTGCCACTTGGTGAGCCACCCTAAGGAGAGGCTCACATGGCAAGGAAAGCCCCAAGCCAACAAAGACCCAAGGCCTTTGTTCTACAACCTGTAAGGAATAGTGTTATTCCCAGTTGAGCCTTCAGATAAGGCTGCAGTCCCAGCCAAGACCTTGATTGCAGTCTTATAAAAGACCTTGAAGCAGGGAACCCAGCTAAGCCAGGACCAGGTTCCAGCCAAGTTTTGACCCATGGAAACTATGAGATAATAAATGTTTGCTTGTATTTTAAGCTACTAAGTTTTCAAGTAATTTGTTATACAGCAATAGATAAGTAACATACTTTAAAAACTAGTGCAGTACCTAAGGTATAAAGGGTATTTAAATAGCCTTGTTGAATAAATAACCTGAAAATCTTAATACTAATGGCCATGCTAATAATGAATACTTACTGAGTGCCTAATATGTGCCAGGCCTGTGATAGACATTATCTTAAGGTATCATAGAAGAGTAGGAACAATTGTGAGTCCTATTGTGTCAATGATAAAACTGAGATCTAGAGTGGTTACATAAGTTGAGTCATAATTTAAACTCACTTCTATCTAACCCAAATCTTGATATATCTACCATTGTTCTGGCCTCTTTGTCTATCTTGGCATTTTAATCTAATTTTTTATTTTATTTCCCTGGCAAAGGGAAAGGACTTAAGGTTACACTGTGAATTAAAGACAGATCCTGGACTAGCATTCTAGCCTCCTGGTAGTCCATCAGCGCATTTTCTAACCCCTCATCCTAGCCTGTCTTGAGGATACCACACTGTCAGGAAAGGCTGGCTATATCTTTGCAAGCTCAACAATCATGCCATTGATGGCTACCTTATGTATTACCCAAGCATGGAAAATGCAGTTACCCAATGACATCCATGCCCAAAGTTGAACTTATTTACAGTAACTACACCTGCTTCTCCAGTAAGAAGCTCCTGTGTAATTGAGTGGACTGGGCAGGAATTAGATCTGGGCCCATGATCTATACAGCCTGCCTGCAGCTTAATCTATGTCAATTATTTCCACTGCTCTCTGTTCTGTAGCAGAAGTTGGCCATGTGGCTTTGGGAAGGCCAGCAGAGGGGCAGCAGCAGATACATTTGGAAAGGATCATGCAGATGGTATGACTTGTCAATTTTAAAACCAGAAGAGCTTTGGGGCAGACTTGCTTACTTTTTACATACATTTAAAATACCCTCTACGCCTTTCCTGATACCCTGGGCATCTTCTTTTCCAGGAAGCTTTCTTTTCTCCTTTTAACAGCGTCCACCATGTATTGAGGTATCATTACTTGTCTTTCTCTGTGACTAGAATTTCCTGGACACAAGGATTTTGTCCTGTTTATCTCTGTGTTACTAACGCATCATTCAGTGCCTGGGACATGGCAGAGGGATCACTTGGCTGTTGTACTGGCAGTAAATGAAAAGGGCAGAAGTATAGCCCCCTCCACCGTAGTGCCCCACGCCCCCCCTCTCTCATTAGCTTGTCTCCTTTCTCATGCATGTCAGCATAGGGTGCAGTACAGTGTAGTTTGTCCTAAATGTAATATGAAAGGTAATCGAACTGGCTCAGAAATAAGCCCTTGATCAAGATGTCCAAAGCTTTTTTTTTTTTTTTTTAAATTCATTCCTTCAATATTTGAAAATTATTTTTTTCTTTGAGAGAGTCCTATTACATAATTAACAAGTTAAAAGCTCTAAAAGTCTGATAATGATAAAGAAACTGAATTATTTTCTTTCATTTCTGAACCCACTTATTATGGTATGATTGGCATGTAAAAGGCTGTAGCCATTTAATGTATACATCTCAATGAGTTTGGGAAAAAAGTATACATGGCAATGCCATCACCCATCATGGCCAAAGAAATACACGTCACCTTCCAAAGTTTTCTCCTGCCCCCATTATGATGATAATAATGATGATTATTTTGGTACCAAGAACACAACATAATATCTACCCTTTTAGCAAATTTTAAGTATATAACACAGTATTGTTAGCTACAGGCACTATACTCTATATGCCCTATAGTAGATTTCTAGAACACATTTATTTTGCACAACTAAAATTTTCACTTCCCATTTTTCCCTCCTCCCAGCCCCTGACAACTGCCATTCTATAATCTACTTCTATGAGTCTGACAACTTTAAGTTTTACATAGAAGTGAGATCATGCAGTATTTGTCATTCTGTGTCTGGCTTATTTCACTTAGCATAATGACCTTCAGTTTAATCAGTGTTGCTGCAAATTGTGAGATTTTCTTGTTAAGGACTGATTTGGGTAGGCTATTGTGGGCAGATCACATGAGGCCAGGAGTTCAAGACCAGCCTGAGAGACATAGTGAAACCCTGTCTTTACTAAAATACAAAAATTAGCCAGGTGTGGTGGTGCACGTCTATTATCCCAGCTACTCTGGAGGCTGAAGCATGGGCATCAATTGGACCTGGGAAGCGGAGGTTGCAGTAAGCCGAGATCACTGCACTCCAGCCTGGGAGACAGAATGAGTCTCTGTCTCAAAAAACAAAAAAAACACAACTATTTGCTTTTAAATTGATAAACACAAGGCAATTCGTATGTTAGCTTGATTTAGCCATTCTACAATGTATACATATATCAAAACATTATATCATATACCATAAATCTATACCTTTTTCATGTCACAATTTCTTTGTCCACTTATTAACTGATGGACACGTAAGTTGAGTCCATATCCTGCCTATCCTGAATAATGTTGCAATAAATTTAAAAGTGCAGATCTCTCTTCAAACCCCTGATTTCAATTCCTTTGAATATATATCCAGAAGCAGAATTGCTGGATTGTATGGTAGCTCTGGTTTTAATTTTTTGAGGGGCTTCCATGCTATTTTCCATAGTGGGTGCACTGATTTTCATTTTCACCAACAGTGTACAAGGGTTCTCTTCTTGATATCCTTGTTCACACTTGTTTTCTTTCCATTTCTTTCTTTTTTTTTTTTTTTTTAAATTTATAAAGAAAATAGGTTTAATTGGCTTATGGTTCTGTGGGCTGAACAGGAAGCATGGCAGCATCTGATGCTGGAGAGGCCTCAGGGAACTTTGACTTATGGCCGAAGGCACAGTGGTAGGAGGCAACTTCACATGGCTGGGAGGCTATGTTTTGGGCCCTTCTGTCCATGGCTCTGCTCCTTGCTCCAGCTGGAAGATCATCTCAGGTTTGGGAATGCAGTGTCCCAAGGATACCAAGCTGCTGTAGGTCTCCAGCATCACGTTGCTGTTCAGGGTCCGCTGAGCATCATCCAGGCCCTGCCATTCCTCCCAAGTGAAGTCCTCAGCTATATCCTCAAACAACGCCAACCCCAGAAATGTATTAATTTATTTTGCTTTTGGAAACATATAGAAGTTTCTGGAATTATATTGGAGATTTATTCATCTTTGCTACTCTTAGAAATGCATGTAGCATTATGGAAGCATAGCTTCAGGGATGCCAAACGCAACTGTAAACCTGCAGGGTGGTCCAGAGAGCGTAGCAGCCAGAATACAGTAACAAAATGGCAGAAGTCTGTCCTTCCTTCCCTACTTCCTTCCTTCCTTCCTTCCTTCCTTCCTTCCTTCCTTCCTCCCTCCCTCCCTCCCTCCCTTCCTCTCTCCCTCTCTCTCTTTCTTTCTTTCTTTCTTCCTTCCTTCCTTCCTTCCTTCCTTCCTTCCTTCCTTCCTTCCTTCCTT
>NW_022436942.1:73026587-73055464 GCF_009761245.1 Sapajus apella
TCTTTCTTTCTCTTTCTTTCTTCTTTCTCTTTCTTTTCTTATATTGGCCATCCTGTCAGGGGTGAGGTGATATCTCACTGTGACTCTGATTTGCATTTCCTTGACTAATTAGTGAGGTTGAACATCTTTTCATACAGCTCTTGCCATTTTTATGTCTTCTTTGGACAAATCTATTCAGCTCCTCTGCTCATTTAAAAACTTATGTCATTTGTGTGTGTGTGTGTGTGTGTGTGTGTGTGTGTGTGTGTGTGTGTGGTTTTTTTTGCTATTGAGTCATATGAGCTTTTGTATATTTTACACATCAATCCCTTATTACATATATGGTTTGCAAATATTTTCTTCCATTCATTCCTTGTGTTGGCTTTTCATTTTATTGGTTTTATTTTTTTGTGTGTGCAGAAGCATTTTAGTTTGATAGAGGCTTAGTTGTCTATTTTTGCTTTTTTGCCTGTGCTTTGGTGTAATATCCAAAAATGTAAGTGCCAGGAGAAGGGAAATATTAAGGAGCTCTTTCCCTATGTTTTTCTATCTAGGAGTTTTTCAGTTTTAGGCTTTACATTAAGTCTTTAATCCATTTTGGGCTGATTTTTGTGTATGGGCTAAGAGTCCAATTTACTTCTTCTGCATGTGAGTATCCAGTTTCCCCAACAATGTTTATTGAAGAAACTATTCTTTCTCCATTGCATATTCTTGGTTTCCTTGTTGAAAACTTGCTGCATATGCATGGGTTTATTTCTGAGCTCTATGTTCTGTTCTATGGTGTCTGTTTTTATGTCAGTACCATACTCTTTTGATTATTATAACTTTGTATTATATTTTGACGTCAAGTAATATGATGCTTTCAGCATTTTTTTTTCTTCTTCTCAAGATTGCTTTGGTGGTTCTATATGAATTTTAGGGTTGCTTTCCTATTTCTGTAAAAAATGTCTTTGGAATTTTGGGAGAGGTTGCATCGAGTCTGTTAATTGCTTTGGGTAATAAGAACTTTTAACAATATCAATTCTTCCAATCTATGAACATAGTTTATCTTTCCATTTTTATGTGCCTGCTTTAATTTTTATCAATGTTTTATAGTTTTCAGCGTAAGATTAATTTTCTTTAACTCCTTGTTTTAGTAATTATTGTAATCATGGGTCAATTTTTTCACTTAACTCCCTTTAAGAAAGGTCCATTAAAGTATCTTACACTGGGTATGGTGGCTCATGCCTGTAGCCCCAGCACTTTGGGAGGCTGAGGTGGCAGGTCACCTGAGGTCAGGAGTTTGAGACCAGCCTGGATAACATGGTGAAAGCCCATCTCTACTAAAAATACAAAAATTATCTGGGTGTGGTGGCACGTGTCTGTAATCCCAGCTACTTGGGAGGCTGAGGCAGGAGCATTGCTTGAAACTGGGAGGCAGGGGTTGCAGTGAGCCGATACGGAGCCACTGTACTCCAGCCTGGGTGACAGAGTGAGACTCTGTCTCAAAAAAATAAAAAAAGTATCTTGCACACTTTCTTATTTTATGGTGAATCACAATGTGACAGGGCCGGTGGCAGTGGGATTGGTGTCATTTGGAGACTGATATTGTAATCTTAGTAAGAACATAGTTTACAATGTGTCACTGGGTTCTTTCATTACCTGCACCCTATGAACCATGATTGTTGTGGTTGCAAGTGGCAGAAACCCAAATAAAGAAAAAAAAAAAAGCAAAATAATGTATTGGCTTATCTAATTATGAAGTTCAAAGATGGACCGGAAAGTTACTCTCTCTCCCTGTCTTGCTGTCTTTCTCCCTGGCTCTCTCCATCTTCAGCGCTATTTCTCATTCCCTGCTGGTATCATTTCCTCGACAACAAATATTCTTTTCCCGTTTGACTTTTGTGTAGTGGCCATTCAGGAATGTATATGGAAGGATAGAAATAGTTATTTGGTCTCTTGTGTGGGCCCTGAGAAGTCAGTGAGTTTTATAGAATTTCCGTGGGGAAATGAAATGAATCAATATTCCTTACACCTGAAGCCTAACCATCTCATAGGAGTGTGCTCCCCTGGGAAAGAACATGAATGTGTCACAGGCTAAAGATACCACCATCCCTCAACAGCATACCTGGAACTCCTTTTATTTACAATGTCTCTCAAATCTTATCAAATGGAGTAATCTTTTTTCTTCATAAAAATGCAACTTAGCAGGTTAATCCACCAGTTTGCTCACCTTAAGGATGCCCAGTGTGAATCTCAGCCAGCTTTTATGATCTCAATCTTCTTTGCTAAATGTTGAATGATTTTTATTTCCAGAGGTGCTCACATGAGTCACTACTTTAATCAAGGCTCTTTGGGGTTTGAGGAATATATGTCTACTTACACAGGTTAAAGTTAAAAGAATTTTCTTTGTAAGATTATTCTTAATAAGACAGAATAATGTCAATAATAACTATTATTATTATTAATAGGGTTATTATTAATAGGATAAATCCCAGAGACCAAAGGCAGGAAGAGGAAGGACATTTCGAGAGAGCTGGAATTGAGAAGTAAGGAGTAAAGGCTACTATTTCTGCCCCTATCTGGGGCCCCGTGGCCTTTCTCACTTCTTCTCCCATTTAAAGTCTGCTACATCCTCCTTTTCTCACCTAGTATGTCATTCCTCACAGCGGCTATGGCCATGGTCTTGTTACTCCCTGTACCTTGATGTGTTGCTACTGGTGACCCTCACCAACAGGCAGCTCCGTTTCCTAATTCTAAATTCTGAGAAAAGAATTTATGGTCTGAGTCATGTCCCAGTGAACAGTGCCCTGTATGACACACTAGTGACTGGCCAGTAGGCAGATGGTCTCCTATGGGTCGGGTTTCCTCCCCTGGACCAGCCTGGGGCCAGACCACATGACCTGCTGCCTTCTCAATGGGGGCTGTGGGCAGTGATTCATCCAGGAATTCTGGCAGCCAGTTAATCCCTGTTTTACTCCAGATAATTAGGTTAAGACACTGGGCTAGTGTGACCCACATTTTTTGGTTAAACAGAGAGGACACACATCTCTGGTTCAACTGGCTACAGCATGGGTGCTCATTCAACTCAATAAATGTGTACAATAAAAGGGCTAATTATGGGCCAAGGACCCTGTCCAGCACTAAGACTAGTCAAAGGTAAATTCTTTCTTCATCCTAAAGCCCCTGAATTAATCTGTAGAACATATCACAGAGGTTTATCATCATTTTTCTTACAGTAAACACAGTACTCAGGAAAACAGTATCTTCTGAGGCTCCTGCAATGTTGAGGTCTATGCAGCACTCTGAGCTTTCACTGCAATAATGGCAGGGGGGCACAGGTGGCGGATGTCAGGCCTGCCCTGCATTTATATGTTGTCATTTGATGGGTCACTTAAAACTCTAAGTGTTATTAAAATAAATGGTATTCCTACAAGGATATGAGTTCTATTCCTAACTCATCCTAGTACAAGTACTCAAAGGGGACTTTCTGATGTGATTTTGGCTGAGGGTTGAAAGCAATCAGTCTAAATATTCCCATGTTCCAATGGAAGGTGCTAAAGCTTCTACTACCTGGGTGGGACTTTCAAAACTGCACTCCAGTCTGGGTGACAGAGCTAGACCCTGTCAAAAAAAAAAAAAAGAAGGAAATCAGCACAAAGCTGATCTTGCCAGGCCACAGGAAGATTTGCTTTCTCTGTAGCTCCCTTCCCTACACACACAGGTACACACTCACACTCACACCCACACCCACCCGTAGTATGGTTCTGGGAAGGGTAGCGCAGACCCGGGGGCTGTGCAAGGGACAAGGACTCAGACTGAAGGCAGCTGGTGGTTGCGTCTTGAAAGTGGAAATTGGATTTCCAACACTTTGCCCAAGAGGGTACCTGAAGGCTCCAGGCTGACTCTCCTGCGTGGCCACTTGTCCCACATCTGTGCCATGGAGAGAGTCCCATTCTAGTAATTCCCTGACTGCTGGATGTGCAGGCCTCTATCCAAAGTGGCTATGCATTTCTAGCTGCATCTCAGCTTGTCACAATCCCTCCCGATGATGAGACTTCAAGGAAACTACTTGATGAACGCATCTCTTGGTTCTGAATTCCTTGGGGCATCAGCTGAAATTGAGACAGAGCATCCTGGCACCTGTCTCAGCATCCTGGTACCCTAAATCATATTTTCCAATTGCAAAGAGCCTTTTGGGTACTAGGGAGATATACTCGAATGTACATTAAAATCCAAGGATGTTAATGATTATATGATCATAACAGATGCAATTCACTGAAGGTCTCCTGTTTGACTAGGGGACAGAAAATGTTTTGGCCATTATTCATGCAATCCTATTCATTATCATCACAGCTATATATAAGAAGTGGAAGTTATTAAGTCAACTTCATAAATATGGAGCTAAGACTTAGAGAGAATAAGAAACTTGCCAAAGATCACACAGGAAGTAAATGTTACAGGTGGAATTTGGACATGTGCTCTCATGATGCGGCCCTGGTTGGGATGACCAGGTGAGGCTTATGCTTAGACCAGGCTTGGAGAGGCTGGGTTTTTATAGGGGAATGTCTAAGGCTCATTTTCCTGGTAATTTGTCCCGGTGAAGATTTTGCCATCAGAAATGAAGCTGTCTTTCTTTTTCTTATTTCATTGTAGAATGAGTTCAATATATGTCTGTGTTTATATCTGTGTCCTCATTCATACTCACCCTATGCCCATACCCATACTTACATCTTTTTTTTTTTATTATACTTTAAGTTCTGGAGTACATGTGCAGAAAATGCAGGTTTGTTACATAGGTATACACATGCCATGGTGGTTAAGATATATAGACCATTTATGTGACTATCTTAATGTAAAAAAGAAAAAAAGATATAGAGGCCAAATAGAACAGAACAGAGCTTCAGAAATAACACCACACATCTACATCCATCTGATCTTTGACTTATACCCATTTTTTAAAAATCTTAACTTACCTTAGATCAGGGTTTCTCAAGTTATTATGCATAATTATTATGCATAATTATTATGCATAATTCTTTGTTGCTAGGGGCTATCCTGGTCATTATAGGATATTTAGCAGCATCTCTGGCCTCTACCCACTAGATGCCAACAGCACCATCCATCAGTTGTGACAACTAACTAGACATTGTCAAATGTCCCCTAGAGAGCAAAATTACCATCTCCCTCCCCAATGGAGAACCACTCTCCAAGAGCAGCAGCATGACAAAGTGGACCCTTGGTTTGGCTAAGGCGCTAAGATCCCAGATTTCAAAGGATTCCCAAATATCAAAGCAAGGTACTAAATCACTTAGGCAAGATTTTCCAAGGAAGTCACTGAAAACCAGACGGTTGTCCTAACAGCCTCCACTCAAGAGGCAACTCAAGGAAGGCTCCTGCTAAGTGATGTCGGAGAGCAAGCCTCCTTCACCCCCGCTTAAAGCCCATGACTTCTTCCCTGATTTCTTCTTTCCATTTATTCTTGGCCTGTTCAGGAAGGAGATGGCAGCATCATGGTTCTCTCATTTATCTTCTTAGTCATTTTGTTTATTACCCTACAAGCCACCCTGTCCCTATCTAATCAGGGGGCTGCTTCCTGTTTTTGTTCATTGCCATTCATCCTGCTGGGGTGATTTTTATCATCAAACAGTATGAAAATAGAATGTTAGGAATTGGCACCCTTCTCCTGTCGAGAGGCCATGAGGCTGGCCAGTTGGCTTGGGCAGAAGATACGGAAACAGCACAAGACACAGGCATGCATTGTCTGCAGGACAAACACCCAAGCATGCCTCAAGTTCCCTTCACGTGGACTCCCCTCAAAAAAATAAAAATAATGATGCAATTTGTTTAAACCTGAAGACATGTATTTACAAGCATTTCATGGCCATTCTTCCTGGAGAGTGGAGGGAATTTTCATAGTTTGATGAATGGGTTCCGTCTGCCATCTAAATGTACTCAAAGGTGGGCATTTCCATTCAAGGGTGGCTCTCTACTTCCGTTTTGGTTCAATGCCTGTAGTCCGGAAGGAGCCTTGGTTCTCAGTGATGCAGGAGAATGGAGGTGTGTGGGTGAGGATTTGTGGACTCCAGATCTCTGGAAGAGCAGGAAAACTCAATGACGTGAATGCCTTAAAAGACTTTTTCTATAGACCCAACGGTTTTGCCATCGCATGACCTTAGATGACTCATTAAATGCCTGATGGAAGAAAGTGTAGCGGTGCTCAGAATCTTTCCATTAGTTTTCCTCTGTGACTTCTAATTCAAAGTGTTGAGTCAGTGCTTATGTGTCAAGCACCTATCAAGTGCCTGGCATAAGAAGAGCTGCTTTAGGGGAAGAGCAAGAAACGAGTCCAAGAAGGAAAAAGCATAGTTTATATGTATTGAATAGTTTCTTATTTTTTAACACTCAGCCGATTTTCCATTTCTTGTACAGCTTCATTGGCAAATGCTGCTTGTCCATTTCTTCTTATTATAAAATAACCCCAAGTTCAATATCCCAGTGACACCATTTATTACATGTCATTTGGATGCTGACCTATCACTGTCCATGTATGGCTTACATGCCTTCACTTGCCATCCCGGACCCATAGCAAACATGGTTAATTAGTTAGCACATCCTTTTCCCTGTTTATTGCTATGGTGGCCTTAGAATCCTTCCAGAAGGCATCCCAAAGTAAAAATTGTTACCCCCTTTCCCCCATTAGAAGCTTTATTCCGTTGAACACTATTATCAGCTAAGCAAAGAGCAAACTAGCTGAATTAATTCACACCAGCATGCAAATAGCTCTTAACCTTTTCTTTACTTTAGTGTTGCCAGATAAAATACAGAACTCCCAGTTGCGTTTCAATTTCAGGTGAACAATAAAGAAAAGAAAATTATTCACTGTTCATCTGAATTTCAAATTTAACTGGGAGTCCTGTATTTTTACTTTTGAAATCTGGCCTTGCTACCTAACATCCACTTTTTAAAAACAGGGTTGTGAGGCTTTAACTTATATAAATCTGTGATGTTCTTATTTTAGGCCTGGGTGACAAAGAGGTGAGATTTTTACTAGTAGATGTTGGGAGGGGAGATAATTTGGAGCCTGCTGGAATAGGAAAAGAGAGCTTTTCTTTGTCCTGAAATTGTACTCCATCTTCCTACTCTGCCTATAGACAAGTCGCAGGTATGGAGACACATCAGGATTCAATAGCTTTTGCATGAATAACCCCTTCAACATTGCTTTGGGAATGGGGGCTGGAAAGACAACCTGTCTCCAGCCAACTGTTTGTCACCTGTTCTGTCTTTGAGGATGTGAACTCCCCATCCCCCCATCCCGCCGCCCGCCGGAGAGAGCTCAGTGGTAAGGATCAGGTGGGAAGAAGAGGCGCATGCCTGCAACGGATCTTAAAATATCTGTGCACAACTTAAGATGCTGAAAGCCAACATGAAAACACCCCTCTGCATTTGAATTGGCTGTGCCCACATTGCCTTCTCAGACAGAGCTGGTAAAGACCAGCTTTACCTGTCACGTACAGGTGTAGCCTTCCTGCTTGTCCAACAGATGAATGTTCAGATGGATGCACCATGACTTGCAGGGTGTACCATCCCCTGATTTTAAAGTGTGCAGAGGACAGCAGGTGGGCATGCCATTTGATAGTAAGTTCTCCATCTCTGCCAGTCGTTCCCAAACTCTGCTGCACATTAGAGTCACACGGAGAGGTCTTCTCAATCTGAATATTCAAGTTGCTCTCCAGACCAATCATATTAGAATGCCTGGGGTTGGAGGCCAGGCATCCACAGGACTTGAAGATCTCTAGGTGATTCCAATATGCAGTCCAGTTTGGGAGCTACTGGTCTATGTTTAATGCATTTTTTTTCTGCTCCAGCGAACACATCCTCAGCTAGACATCCAGGGATATGACTGTGAGGGAGAAGTCGCCTTTCCTTGTCCTGCCAGGGGGAGGAGGATGGAGGAGGGAGGGGGTCCCTTCAGGATAGAGTGGCATTGTTTTGTATCAGTTTCTGGCTTTCTAGCTTGGCCACGCTGGCGGAACAAAGAAGGCTTCATGCAGACAAAAGCGCACTGTTTCACCTAATGAGGAACAGTTGAGAGGTCTGGAGACAGCACCCCATCAGGGAGGGACAGAGGGCGGCAGAAGAGAGGGTTGTCGGGCTGGCCTAATGAAGACCAGTTGAGAGGTGCCAGCCAGACACCAGACTCGCCTTTCTTTGTGAGCCCCCAACACCCTCCCCCTGCCACCTCTCCTGTCTCAAGAGGCTTGGCCTTGCCTCCAGAAAGGGAGAGAGACATGCTTAGATTCATCTGTCACAGTGATGGATCCTGACCCCGTGACCTCTTGAGCCATGCCCTCCGGCCTCTGGATTTGACCTTTCCAAAGAGGTCCCAGTCTTTGGCCAGAAGGTCCCTATTGACTACCTGCTCGTGGCCACCTGCTGAAGCAGCCCCTGAGAAATTAAAGCCGGCAAATGGTTCACCAGGGACTCTTTGAGGCCTTGCAGGAGTGCTGTGTCCGGGGCCCATGAACCAATCTCTCTAATTATCTGCTGCAGGATGCCTTTTGACTTGTAACTTTGTTGAACTGAGGGGCTTTTAAAAAGCAGCACTGTTGAGACCAAGCAAGAGGAAGAGAATTGTTAGAGGGGCTTTGGGATTACGTCCTTGCTTTAAGGACTCCCTGGGAAGTAGAGAACACGTGCAATGGGGTGAGCTGGAGGGATTTTGCTCTTCAAGGACTCTAGCTTTCAGAAACACAGCCAGCTTCAACTGAAGACCCTACTTTTGGGCCTTTCCTGCTCTACAAGCAGACCTGCATTTACCCAGAAGCTGAGCCCCTACCTAGGTCCAGGTAGAGTTTATAACATACAACATTGACATTTTATTTTTGTTTTTTTTTGAGACAGGGTCCTGCTCAGCTGCTCAGGCTGGAGTGCAGTCACATGATCTCAGTTCACTGCAACCTCCACTTCCTGGGTTCAAATAATTCTCCCACCTAAATCTCCCGAGTAGCTGGGACTACAAGTACACACCACCACACCTGGCTAATTTTTATTTTTTATTTATTTTACTTTTTTCAGTAGAGACAAGGTTTCACCATGTTGGCCAGGCTGGTCTCGAGCTCCTGACCTCAAGTGATCTGCCCGTGTTGGCTTCCCAAAGTGCTGGGATTATAGGCATGAGCCACCTCACCTAGCCAGCATTGCCATTTTCATGGGTTAAAATTGTTCAATATTGACAATTTCATATAGTTGAAGTTAATAACTGAATTTGGGTAAATTGTGTCTTTTGCAAATAAGGAAGTGATGGCATATCAGTTATCCATTGCCATATAACACATTGCCCCCAAACTTAGGGGCTTAACACAGTAAACATTTATCATCTCAGTTTCTAAGGGTCAGAAATTCAGGAGTGGCTTAGCTGGGTGGATATGGTGTCTCTCATGAGGTTGCAGTCAAGATGTCAACCAGGGCTGCAGTCATCTGAAGGCTGAACTGGGGCTGGAGAATCTACTTCCAAGATGGCACCTTCACATGACTGCTGGAAAGAGTCCTCAGTTCCTCACTGAATGAGCCTCTCCCAGATTGGCTTGAGTGTTTTCATAACATGGCCACTGGCTGCTTCCCTCAGAATAAATGATGCAAAAGAGAAAGCAAGGAAGAGCTGCATTGCTTTTTATGACCTAGTCTTGGAAGTCACAATCTGTTATTTCCGCAATCATCTATTGGTTTTGCAGGTCATCCCTGTTCAGCATAAGAGAGTATAAAAGTGTGTGAGTACCAAAGACAAAACTCATCTTGGAGGCTGGCTACCCCAGAGGGACCCTGTTTCCCACCCTCCTCTGCAACATAACAGTTTACTGATCCTGTGGCTACTTCCTTTCCATGCTTCCTGATACATTTTGGTATCATCCGAAGGCTGAGTCTCTTTGCCACCTCTCTCCTCCTCCCTCCACTATATTAAACAGGAATCTGCCTGGCTAGGAGGTCTGAAAACTTGCAGCTTGGGAAGTAGCAGGAACAGAGAGTGCTGGTAAGCACAGACGCCCTTTGCTGTTCAGCATCCATGGTTTTCACCCCTACCTCCTCACTTAAGGGAATTTCAAGCCTATGACAAGAGGAGCATTGTTACAGCATTCATTTTTTAATTGATTTATTCGAAACAGACCTCCCAAGAAACTCTAGCTTATACATTTTCTCATCAGTAATTATGCATAAATCACCTACTATGCACATAATAGGATAGTGATAGCTGCTACTGTTTACTCATTGTTTACTGTGTGCCGGACCCGTGACTAAGGGCTTTGCTTATCTTATCTCATTTAACTCTCATAAACCTTGGAATACAGGCACGATTATTATCTTAGTTTACAGTGAATAAGATTCAGAAAGGCTAAAACTTTTCTACTCTCACATGGTTAGGTTTTGAAAGCAAATGCGTAAAATTGGAGTTTGAGTTTACAGCCATGATAATGAATGTGTTTGAATACAGGGGTGGGAAAGGCCGAAATAGACATCCACTGTGTAGGTTCATTTTGGGTTGCTATAAAGGAATGCCTGAGCCTGGGTAATTTGTAAAGAAAAGAGGTTCATTTGGCTCATGGTTCCACAGGCCCTACACACATGGCACTAGCAACTGCTTGGCTTCTGGTGAGGACTCGTGAGAATCTTTTACTCATGGCAGTAGGTGAAGGGGGAGCAAGCATGTCACATGGCAAGACAGAGGGTGAAAGAGAGAGAGAGAGGGGTGCTACACTCTTTTCAACAACCGGTTCTCACATGAGCTGATGGAGGGAGAACTTACTCATTACCACAAGGAGGGCAAGTCATTCATGAGGGATCCAGCCCGGTGACCCAAACACTTCCCACTAGGCCCACATTGGTAATGAAATTTCACCATGAGCTTTGGAGGAGACACACATCCAAACCATATCATCAACTAACATCCACTCCACACTATGGCCTAGTGATTCCAGGACTGGTTTTCTGCTGTGGCATTGCAGGTTGGGCTCTTTGGAAGCTAATTCTGAGATGGAAATGATCATGCAGGATATTTTTTAGGGAGCACTCTTGAGATTGACACTTTTGGAAGAGAGGAAAGAAACCAGAGTCAGGTGGAGGTTGAGGCTGAGCTTCAACACAGTCCCAGTCCCAGGGATGCCCTCAGTCAACCCTATGGGATGCTAGGGAGCTGAGATGGTCCTTGAAAGATGTCCCAAGTTGGAGTGAGAAGTCTGGTCTCGTCGCCTCATGTTGACCTGTCACTGAATGCCCTCTTTGGTTTTGTAAATCTCCAAAGAGAGCAGATATCTGTGGATCATCCATCAGCAGAACTCCTAACAATAGTGGGAATACATTGTTTATTTGTGAAGGAGGATCACAGCATTCTGTATCAGCTTCTAATCTAATTGAGAAAATCACACATGCTCATAGAACAGACTCACAGATGTACATGGAGACACATACACACCTTCCCACACCCATCATCAGTTCCAGGCAGCATTAGAGAAGTTCAGCTATAGGACTTACCTGACTGTTCAGAGGAGGGGAAAAAATGCATTTGAGAATTTCACAGAAATTTATTTCCTCTGAACTTTCCCCGATTATCAGTGTTAAATTCTTCTACCTCTGCTCTCAGCACAATGACACCCAACCGATAAGCAGAATACCAACGTGCATGGGACACAATGCAACAATATACAGATTCACCACAGAACACACACAGTATTATACACCTACATACAAATGCCATTCACTCACACATATCCTCAAGTGTGCACAATATCCATATATGCATATGTACATATTCACAGCACACACTCATTTAAACACAACACATAGCCCACACCCCCAAAGTGCCTGCATACGTACACAAATCTAGACAGGGAAGTTTGTCTAAAGTCAGCGAGAGCATTTGATAAAGATAATATTATATTTGAAAATCTATTAAATTGCCACTATGAAATTTATGGGGAACTGGACAAGTTATGGGAACAACAGAGACATATCCTACATCCTCTGTGTAGGGTAAGGTATTGAGTAAAGAGATTGGTAAGCAGAGCTATGCCAATATTATTTACTATACTCACTCTCCTCTCTTTCTCACTAGTTGAGCTTGTATCAGATAAGTAAGCACATATTTCTCTACTACATCACATTAACTGGACACAAACAATACACGTACATGCACACACACACACACACACACACACACACATACACACCCTTAAACAATGGATGAGAATTCCAGCAAAGATGGAAGCCAAGAATTTCTTCTTTTCCGGTTGGGCTTTTCCTTCCCTCCAGTTCCAAGTCATCTCATCAGTGGAGAAGACCCCCCAGTCATGGAATGAAGGGGCTGACGCTGTCCTCAGCACCTTCACATTGGTCGCCAAATCTGCGAACCTAGTTGTCAATAAGAAGAGAGTGTGGAAGGAGATTTCCAGGCCCAGTGAAGCCCTCTGTACTAACTGCCAGCCAGCCTCTTATCCCAGGAGCAAACACTTTGTCGTCTGAAGGGGCCATCTCAGATCAAACAGGGTTACCTCCCCAACTTCACTTATAATTGGAGCTGTGCTCTCTTTTCCTGAAGCAGTTAACTCTTTTCCCCTCTTTCCCTGAAGTCTCTCTGCCTGTCCAACTTCTGTTGTTTTGAGCAGAGAACCCCATCCTCATAACTGTGTGATCACGCCCCTTCTCTGCAAGGTTCATCTGTGCTGGGGGCTGCCCATCTGCACATTCACCCTTCATCTGTCATCAAGGGCTTCATTCCATCCCCAGGTCCCATTTCAACATTCTCCTGCTTCACTACAGCCCATAACTCTCAGGCAACCGGATTAACATGGTGATTTATCTGCAAAATTTCTTGAGTGAGGGATGAGGAGGAAGGAAGCCCAAGAGAGACCCTTGTCCCTGAATATTGAGTGGTTATTCTGTGCACTGAGTAAATGAGAAAACAAGCTTTGGGGTTTGGGGTAGGGGAGGTGATAGAAGGGTTTGGGTTTAGTAAGGGGATGCCATTCTGGAAAGTTTCAAGATTTCCTCTCCTTCCTCTGCCCAAGCTATATCAATAACCTGGCCCATTTTTGTTGGTGATCTTACTCTTGGATTTTCCAGTGCTACCCCACTTACCTATCTTATTTCAGAGACCCCCTGACTGGTATGGTGATGCCTGGTGGTTTCATTCGTAACTGCTTGGCCATACTTAGGAATAGCATTAAACAGAAGACCAAAAGAACTGTCTTCCTGTTCCACCATCAAGGTGGGGGTGAGGAAGAAAATAGGAGGAAGAGATGGAAACAGAAAGTGTGACCAGTATTTCTCCCCAGCCTGAGTTGGGCTATGATAGTCTCAGATTAATATGCCCGAGAATTCCATATTAACTAATAGTGAATAGCCCTATTTATTCACAACCTGTCCCTCCTTCTGTTGTGGGTGCCTTTTCTACTAGTTGGGAAGTGATAATCCAATGACACTCACTCTCCTTGGATGGCTTAGATTCCCATGCCGTGTATAAGCCAGCCAGTCTAGACCAAGGGCACAGTTTGCTTATGTAACACACAAAGAGGCCAAGACATGTTTTCTGACTGCTCTGTAGCCCTCCACTTAATTATGGCATTTCAAAGGCTCCAGAACATTAGGCAGGAGGAAGGTGGCAATGCCCCTTGCACAGGATAAAAGTGCAGAGGGAATGCCTGGAGCAAGATCATGGCCTCTGAGTTGTGTGGCCCCTAATCACAATTTAAACACAAGTTAGGAGACCCCCTAAAAAAGTGATGTACATTTTATTGGGGAAGGGCTGAGTCCTCCATGAACATCCATCCCGTGGGACCTGTGTTATTCCTGTTGATCTCCCTAGAAGCCACAGGAGCTTGGGAAGCTGAGATGAGAGAATAAAAATAAAAATAATGAACAGGAGAATAAAAATAAACGTGTGAGAGTAGAGAAATTGGTCAGGTGGTGATAGAAACAAAACCCTTCATCTTATCTAAGTTCCAGCTGTTGGCTCAAAAGACTTCAGGGTGATATTCTGAAATGAAGCTCAGAGTTCAGTAAAGAGTCCTTGCTGCAGGGTTTTTTTTAATCCTCCATGGTTTACCCCTCTCCACTTAAAATACCCCCTGCCCTGCACTGCCCTTTATTGCCTCTGTTTCAAAAGGGTGTCAACAAGCCATTGGAGATCAATACACATTAGTCCATCTGTTTTCACTTTGAGGTGCCACATTCAGCATATGTCTTGCAATTCTTCTGATGGATTAGTTTAAGCACTGACAGTTTGACTTTGAGTTGGAGTTCTCTTCCCTTATCTACAGTTATAGTTTAACTTGTAGTCAACCAAGTTTTCAATAACAGCTCTGGTTATGAAAGACCATTTCTGGTCAAATCAGAGAGTCAAGTCACACGCCCTCATCCAAAAACATTGCACCATGGGTATGTTCTCTGGCCCCTTGAGTTTGTTCATTACTTTTTATTATCAGCCAGCCAAAGATTGGCCCAATGCAAATCCATTTATTTATACAAGCCTCTACAGAACTGTTCTACCTTCTCGAAGTGGACAGATGCCAGTGTAACTAGTTGAATTTGGAAGATCAACCTGTACACAATGAAATGAGGTAAAGACTAAATTCAGTCTGTGGTCTCTCCAAATGCAACCAGTTAGTTATTGATGAGCAGACTTTGGAGGGCATGAGTAACTGTGCTCCAATAAGCAATATTTTTTAATTTAATTTTATATTAAGAACTATCTCTCAGTGTTCCAGCCATTAATCCTTGAATATAAAGACAAGGGGTCAGATGACTGGGATTTGGGATATTTCAATGGTTGAGTTTGTGGATGCAAAAGTATGAATTACTGAAGGCTGGCCAAAACCACATCATGAAACCCCTAATCACTCATGCCGCCAAGTGGCATTTTAGCACAGATAATACAAAAATGAATATTCAAGATGTCATTTTTCTTTGGTTTTGGATTATGTGCTATGACTGTTTCTTTTTTCTTTTTCTTAATATTTTCCACATTCAATATTATTATTATCATTATTATTAATTGTATATAACCTCAAAGCATTGTAGAATTGCAGAGATAGAATAGATTTGGTGGATTAGGTAGTCTCATAATTTTCAAACTGTGTTTAGTGAAGGTTCAGGGTTCTGGAAAGAAGCCCGGGGGAGTAAAGGAAGAACAATGGGGGATGCAGGTCCCCTGTTACACAGACTGCACACAGGGAGTGAGACCTTCTAAGCTGGTTAGTGCCATAGCTGGTACTAGAACCTTGATCTTCTGGTTCTTGGATAAAACAAATACCTATGGCTTTAAACTTTAAGAGGATCATTCAAAAAATGCAAACCTGTCTGAAAACCTGACCAATAAAACTCATAGAGCTTTAAAAGGTTTGGTCCAAGAATCACAGCAAAAATATTTCAAATACAAAATGTCTAATAGTAGTTTTAGACATTTGAGTTATCATCAGTTTACTCTGTCAAAGTTGGTCTGCAAATGTGGGATTAGAAAAATATAGAGATTAGGCAGGGCATGATGACTCACACCTGTAACCTCAGCACTTTGGGAGGCTGAGGCAGGAGGATCACCTGAGGTCAGGAGTTCAAGACTAGCCTGGCCAACATGGTGAAACCCTCTCTCTACTAAAAATATAAAAATTGGCCAGCATGATGGCAGGTGCCTATAAACCCAGCTACTAGGGAGGCTGAGGCAAGAGAATCACTTGAACCTGGGAGGTGGAGGTTGCACTGAGCTGAGATTGCACCACTGCACTCCAGCCTGGGCGACAGAGCAAGACTCTGTGTAAAAAAAAAGAAAAGAAAAATACAGGATCAAGTGTGTCAGACAAACTGCCGACCAGTGCAGTGTGTTTGTGTGTGTGTGTGTGTGTGTGTGTGTGTGTATGAAGTATGTGTCTGTTTAGGGGTGTTTGTTTGTGTGTGCATGACTTGTATGTGGACTGTGTATGAATGGAGTGTGTGTGTTGTATGTGTGTCTGTAGGGTGTGGATGTTAAGTATGTGTATGCCAGTATGTGTGATACATGTGGGTATAGAGTATATGTGTGACATGTTTATGGGTATGTACATGCAGTGTGACTATGTGTGTGATATGTGTGTTTGTACAGTGTAAATATTAAGTATGTGCATGGCTCTGTGTGTGATACATGTGTTTATAGAGTATATATGTGTTATGTGTATGGGTATGTACATGCAGTGTGACTATATAATGCATATGTGTTTGTGTGTGGTGTGCATGTGTGTTTACATGGAAGGCGTGTGAGTGTATATGTGAATATGTGTGTTGTGTATATGTCTGTGTGGTTCTTTTGTATGTGTTTGTGTGAGTGTGGTGTCTGGATATGAAATGTGTGAGATACATGTGTGTGTGCAGTGTGGACGTATGTTATGTGTATAGATGTGTGTTTGTGAATATGTGTATACAGTGTGTGTAGTGTGGGGGTCTTGGATTTGTGTGTGTGTGTGCGTGTGTGTGTGTGTGAGAGAGAGAGATGAGAGAAAAACTCAGAGACCCACTGAGAGACATAAAAACAGAATGTCACAGGCAGACAGAATAAGAAAAGGATTTGGGCCGGGTGCTGTGTCCTACACCTGTAATCCTAGCACTTTGGGGGGCCAAGGCAGGTGGATCACAAGGTCAAGAATTCAAGACCAGCCTGGCCAAGATGGTGAAACCCTGTCTCAACCAAAAATACAAAAATTAGCTGAGTGTGGTGATAGGCATCTGTAATCCCAGCTAATTGGGAGACTGAGGTAAGAGAATCACTTGAACTGATGAGGCAGAGTTTGCAGTGAGCTGAGATTTCGTCATTGTGCTCCAGCCTGGGTGACAGAACAAGACTTTGTCTTAAAAAAAAAAAAAAAAAAAGAAAAGAAAGAAAAAGATTTGTAATAGTCCCAAAAGGGGAAAAATAAAAACACCCTCCTAGCTCCGAAGAGAGACGGTTCAAGATCATCAAGATTGCCATCCTGGCTCCACTGCATATTGGTGAAAGTTTAGGGCAAGACATGCCACCTCTTCATGATACAACTTCCTCTTCAGTAAAATACATGAATAATACAGTATCTTTCCGGGAGACTTGTGTTGAGAATTTCATGAGAGAATATACAGAAAGCGTTTCAGAGAATGCCCAATACATACTTACGTGTTTAAGAAATGGGAGCTATTTATTATTGTTACCACTATTTTGATTATATCTGGTTTTATTACTATTATTTATATATATATATATATATATATATGTTTTGAGATGGAGTTTCATTCTGTCCCCCAAACTGGAGTGCAATGGCATGATTTCAGCTCACTGCAACTTCCACCTCCCGCGTTCAAACAATTCTCTTGCCTCAGCCTCTCAAGTGGCTAGGATTACAGGTGCCCACCACCACTTCCAGCTAACTTTTTTTTGTGTTTGTAGTGGAGATGAGGTTTCATATGTTGGTCAGGCTGGTCTCAAACTCCTGACCTCAAGTGATCCACCTGCCTTGGACTCCCAAAGTGCTGGGATTAAAGTCACCGCCCCTGGCCTTATTATTACTACTATCAAATTATATGCCACTTGTTCAAAATTGAAAGCTTCCCACAAGGTACACTGTTTTCCAGCTCCCACCGCTCACTCTTTTATAAGGTGTTTCTAGAATTCTTTGACTTTCTGTAAAAGTCTCCAAATATTTCAGGAGTAATTTTCAAGTGTAGTAACTTTTCAAATGTAGGATGTCATTGCTGTCATTGCATTGATTATTGAGAAAATAAATAAGCAGCAAAACAATGCAAGGAATGGTCACCATATCCCAATTTTCTAGATACACGATCTTCTCTTCGTGAAAGGAATGAAATTCTTTATTCATCTTTCAGACTTGGCTTATTAATTTCCACAGAGTTGTTTATGGCAGCTAATAAGGAGAATTTTAATTTACAGAGGAAATAGAGGAGAAGGGATGGAAATGAATATCTGCCTTCTATAAATCAGACTTTTTTTTTTTTAGTTTTGATTTTTTTATTACAAAAAATAACATTTGGTCTTCTTACACATTTGGATGTGCTATAATTTTCTATTCAACACAGTTCCACCAAAGTACTTCAAATAGTGATGATTGAATTTCAAGCAAATAATTTTAAAGTGATTCAACCATTACATGTATCTTTTGATAATTTGATAAACATTATGTAAAAAGTCTTTTTACATAAGATTGAAATGATAATTGTCTTACAAAGGAAGAAATACAAGTATTTAAATTCAGATATTTATCAGAAATCATATCTTAAAATGAAATTTATATAATTTGTATGCCTTTAAGCAATTCAGGAAAAAATCTAAAGTTATTACAAATCACTGCAATTTTAATAAAAATATTTTCAGAAATAAGATAGATATTACAAATTTAAGGAAATCAGCAAATAAAAGATAACATTTAAGTACTATAAATAACAAAAATGTAGGATAAAATAGTAAATACATAACAAAACTGATATGAAATAACATAAAGTAATAATAATTAAAAACAATAACAACACTAAAGAAGAAAATACCTTCCAAAAACTTAATTGACAATGCAGCTGTTTCATACTTAAAATTCATATTGTAACTATAGTTGTTTTAGGGTATCAGAAAAGTTAGGTCAATATATGAAAATATATACAATTAAAGTGAAAGTTTCTTAATGTTGATACCAATTTAAAATTTTTACTGGCTTACTACATGAGTTATATTATTCAGTGGTCTCTTCTGAATTCCTTGTCTAACATATTTTACATAAAAGGGTGAATTTCCAATTTTTCAAATTTTTCCATGGCAGCCTATTATAGCAATTCCAATTTGCTTTGTGGCTTCACATTTTGCATTAAAGATTATGGAGATGGTGGAGTTGAGTGGCTACCAACCAGCTTGGAGGCAGACTCTTCATGGCACCAATTTCATTAAATATTTAAAATAATCCAATGATGTTCGGATTAGCATCTCCATGTTACACGGCAGGACAGTGGGACTTCGGGAGATGATAAAATTTCCTGCCTAATGTGACACAACCAGAAAATGGCAGAGTGACACCATGCTGCTTGGGCCTACCCAAGAATTTAATCTTCTAGACCAAGAGCATTAAGAAAAATAACAAACAAAAGAGGTGGCATTATTCCATCCCGGAAAGATGGTAGCACCTGAAAATCCAGAATTTTCAGGGTGTGGTTCCACGAGCAGCCTAAAGGGAACACAGTGTCCCCCTCTGCTCCCCAGGGTGTCTTGTCTCACTTTCTTTGACTTCTCCACAGACCAGCAGAAGACCCCATCAGAGGAAGCTCAGGATGTACAAATCCCAAATTTACCCAGCCCAGGAACATCCAGAGACCAGTAACTTCCTTGTCTCCCAATTTGGCTGTCTCCTTTTCTTTGGTAACCACCCCAAGTTGTTTTCATTTCTCATTTCTTTTTCTTGCATGTAGCCCTTGGCTTGTTTCCATGCCACCCAGCTCCTACAATAGAAGCGATAGGAGATTTTCTCCTACAGCAACATTCCTTGGGTGTTAAATCTGCTTTGTTTTAAAAAGGCTGATGGTGGCTTAGCCAGAGAAGAATGAACATGATGCTTTGGCTCCTTGCTGGGGAGGTGCCTGTGGGATGGTGTCACCTGTCACTGGGAGACAAAGAAAGTTGTGCTCTGTCACTCTTTGGGTGGTAATTCTGTTGAAGTCGCTGACCCTGCTTGCTCAAATTCTGCTTCTGCGTCTGATGGGGCGCAGGCTTTTTGAAGGCTCTTTCCCACATGTCTTTTGTGAACGCCACTGTCTGAGACAGAGATCTGGGGTTTTAGGACACCTACTTTTAGTGCCTCTCATGACTTCATCTTTCTGCTTGCTGCTCTTGAGAAAACGGGCTTCACACAATAGAGAGATCTGTGACTCTGCCTAGCAGCTTTCCTAGAAGGAATTAGCAGAATGAATGAGGTAACATCTTTTCTCTTTTTGCCCATACCGGAATTTTGGAGTGTAAAGACAGCATGCTAAGCCTTCTTTTTTATAAACTTACCTTCCATGAGCCTTCAGATAAAGGAGAACTAGTTTTATTTAAAGCAAGCTAATAGCATTAATTATGAGAAATATGATAAAGTTTTTTTAAACCCTAATGATTAACAAAAGATCAATACTGAAATTATAAAGAAGAAAATTCTAGAATCTTCCTTGGTGACACTCAATTCAGGTTTAATCCAAATTTCCAAGCATTTGGTATTGCATTATACAATTATTTGTCAAATGCCTACTATAGACTAAGCATTGTGATAGGCAATAGATACACAAGAACAAACCAGATAAACATGGTTTCTCAGGGAGTTGATAAACTACTGGAGAGGACAAACACCTAGACACTATATAAGAAATCTGGTCTAAAGAAGAGAGGGTCCTAACTAACTGGGGATCAGTCAGAATGCTCAGGATGAAGTAATGTTCAGAGATCCCCGTACCTTGTCCTCTTTCTCCATTGTGTTGGGCCCAAGATTAAATGGTAACATCTGAAAGCTTAATTCTCAAACCCAGAAGATTCCATGATCATGAAGGTGATGATAAACCCTTTCAGCTCGGCACCATCCATCATATCATGACATTCAGAGATGATGCCAAATCTTTGATATGAAATCTTGTTTGAGGTTTGTTTTCTATCATGACATAATTTTTGGGTCTAAGTCCATCTTTCTATTTTATATATGAGAGTATTCAGTGATGGAGGAGTGTGTGTGTGTGTGTGTGTGTGTGTGTGTGTGTGTGTGTGTGTCTTTGTTTTTTTCTTTTCTGTAGTTTAGATCTTAGTTACAAAGTAACTGTAATATAGCCTATTAATCACCCTTTATTGTAGAGTTTTAAGAGCTACAAGGAAGGATTCAATCCTTCCACATTTCTGGATACTTATAGGGAGAAAGAGTAAACACTTTAATGATTGCTGTTATTAAGAGGAAAAAATAAAAAAATACTTTAGTTCCTCATTCTTGAAGAATTTAAGATTTTAAATACCCAGGAAAACCTACCATGAATTAGTAGATAATAGCAAAGTATATTCTCCATACCATATGATAAAACATTTGTATCAAATATCCATATGCCTTTTGGAAAGTTGTTTCCTTTTTTTGTGCCTAATTTTGTAATTGTGAAACAAGGAGGATGCACTAGATAAGCTCAAAATTTATTTCTACTTCTAAAATTTCAAGTCCTTGCCTTAGACCTTAACACATCTCATGACATTAAGATATTCTAAGTCACACCCCAGAGGCACTTCCAAATGGCTTTTGATGTATAACACCAGATAAAGCAACTGGGTGAACTTTAAAATATGACCTTAAGTAAAGCTGCAGAGAAACCTCCTAAACAGTTCCATCTCTGAGGCTCCATCCTCTCTTGGAAGACTGAAATGCCCTCCTAAAATCCAGGGTGTAAAAATATTCCAGGGGATGCTTTGAGAAACAGGCAAAGGAAGGTAGAGAGGGAGAGACGAGGACTTGTCAAAGTAGACACCAACGAATGTGCAACCATTGACTGAATGGGTGAGTTGATGGATGAAGTTTTTACCTCTAATCTGGGAGGTGGTTCAGTCACCAAAGTGGAGTAAGGACATCCTTCCCTACTAAGATGGGACAAGTGCTAAAAGTGGTATTCAAAGGAGGGGGTTCAAATCTGCCCCCTCCTGACATATATACATATATATATATATACACTTGCTATATGACCTTGGTGGGTTTTAGTAATCTTTTTGACCTTCTGATGATGATGATGGTGGTGGTGATTAGAAGGAAGGTCTTGCTATGTTGTCCAGGCTGGTCTTGAACTCCCAGCCTCAAGCAATCATCCTGACTCAGCCACCTGAGTAGCTGGGATTATAGGCCACTGTGTACAGTCTTCAGATGGTTAAATTGGTAGAATATTTTTGTGAGAATGCAACGAGATCATTTATTTAAGAGTTATTGGCTCATAGTGCATGCTCCGTGAAAATCCGGACTCTAATTAGAATAATGATTTTGCTATGGTCTGAAAGTCTGTGTCCCCTCCAAATTCGTATGTTGAAATCCTAACCCCAAGATAAAAATACTAGGACATAGGGCCTTTGGGAAGTTATTAAGTTGGGAGAGGAAAGCCCTCAGGAATAGGATTAGTGCCTTTATTAAAGAGGCTCGAGGGAGCTCATTTGTCCCTTCTGCCAAGTGAAAGTATAGCAAAAAGATGGCTATCTATGAACCAGGAAGTGGCCCTCACCAAACACTAAATCTGTGGGTGCCTTGATCTTGGACTTCTGGTCTCCAGAACTGTGAGAAATAAATTTCTGCTGTTTACAAGCTGCACAATTTATAGTGGTTTATTACAGCAGCGTGAATGCATGGAGATTTCTTCACTCAACACCCTCGAGAAGCAGTGGAACAACTTGGTAGTAAAAGTCACCGAGAATGGCAGCAGCCAGTTCATGTTTGTGCAAACGCCCTGTTCCTTCTCTGTCACCTCACACCTGCATTTCCTTCTTTCAGGTCTTCCCATCTACACCCTGCCTTTCTTGAGGTCAGATGCTGTCCCCTGTACTTGGGCAGTCTTCCCTCACTTCTTTTACCCAGTGAGCTCTTATTTGTATTCTCCAGGCCTCAGTCTACATATCTCCAGTTTTCTCCAAGAGTCCCTCCCTGCTCTTCCCGGCCAAGCCCAGGTTGCCAGCCCCAGCGTGGTCTCCTGCCCCCTCCACTCGCGCTCCTCAGAACCCTTGCCATTTTGCTGCTGTCTGTCCCGCACCTCTCTTTCCCACCAGGCCTTGAGAAAAAGTATGAATAGGTTATATATGAATATAGTATGGTCCTGTTTGTTACGTAGTTGGAATACACATAAATATATATAGACATCTGCAGCACTCGGTCCAGTTTCAGAGCAGACCAGACCCCCCGCAGACACGGGCTGGATGCGGGAAGAGAGGCGCTCCGAGCACCACAGGAAGGCAGTCTAGGAAGGTGAGCACCACGTGGCGGCCGTGGATCCCGCAGAACGCGGAGGAGATTCCTGGACCTCCCGACCTTTGTCCCCTCTCCAGCCACCCTGAGGGTTCCATTCCAAGTGCCGGCACCATCAGATAATGACCTTTTGGATGGGGGCTTCCCACTTGCAGTGGAGAAGGCCCTCCGCCCCCCACCCCGCAGAAGGCCCGCTTCTCCCAGCTACCCAGGCCCCACTCCTGGTCTGGGGCCTCCCGTCCATTTCCCAGTCTGGGGCTGCGCCTGCTCCTGGAGGCGGGAGGGGACTGTCTGCGCCTTCTGCTGAGACAGTGAGGGAACATGACGTCTCCCTCTGGCCCCAACCCCGAGCGTCATTGGTGTTGGCCTGAGATCAAAGCCGCTGTTCCATTTTTAACCTCCATAGGGCCCCACCTCACCCTGAGTATGTGTTCCTGACATTTCATTGTGAGCCAGGGGAATAAACAAAACCCACCCCCTGAGTCCAGCGAAGGACGCCTTCGGGGGAGCTCTGAACTCCGCGAGGCAGATAAGTGTTTTTCCCACTCAGGGCCCCCCTTGTGCGCTGTGGTTTTTCCTGAGCTTACATGACACCACTGTAAGGGAGATGGATGGCTTTATTTTTGTGCAGAACAAATGTACAGATGGTGACCCCCGACCAAAAGAAAAGAAAAAAAATGAGTGTGCAGAAGCGGGAGGAGGAGGCAGGGGGAGTCCATGTCGGCCTCCCTTCGGCTTGTCTTTTTCCTTCTCCTGGGTCTCCTGAAAATGTCGCCAGAGGCCCCATCTGTGGTTACCGGAAATATTGACAGGAGCCCATTTTCTTTTCAAACTATCTGTTCATCGAGGTAAAACCAAAGACATGCTTTTAGAATTTTAAGGCAATTATAAGAAGATATAAGGAAGAAAGATGATGTCTGGTACAAATTAGAACCCAATAAATATTTGTGGAAGGAAGAAAAAAAATCCCTCCAAACCCCACTCCTATCAATATTTTGATGAGCATTCATCTATATATTTATGTGTATTCCAACTACGTAACAAACAGGACCATAGTATATTCATATATAACCTATTCATACTTTCTATAGATGCATACGAAATGCAGCACAATTACTGTATTTACTATTTACTGCTGTATTTACATAGAACAATTACTATGTATGTGAACATCATACATTTATATTGTATACACACACATATAGTATCTACTACATTACATAGTACTATCCTGTATTGTACTATAGTATATGCTGCAATGGTTTTTTGTTTGATTTTGAGATGGAGTCTTGCCCTGTCGCCCAGGCTGGGGTGCAGTGGTGAAATCTCAGCTCACTGCAACCTCTGCCTCACAGGCTCAAGCAGCTCTCTTGCCTCAGCCTCCTGAGTAGCTGGGATTACAAGCATGCACCACTGTGCCTGGCTAATTTTTGTATTTTTAGTCGAGACAAGGTTTCACCGTGATAGCCAGGCTGGTCTTGAACTCTTGACCTCAGGTGATCCTCCCACCTCAACCTCTCAAAGTGCTGGGATTATAGGCATGAACCACTGCGCCCCGCTAGTATATGCTACTATGCTCTAAAAAGTGCAGTAGCATGCTCCTGTTATACTTACATGCAGGATCGTACTGTTTGAGGTGCTTCATCATTGGCTTTTTTGTTTATCATGCCCTGGACATCTTTGCATGTCTAGGAATTTTACAACAAATTCATCCCATTTCAAGGCTACCAAGTAGCTATTTGTGTGGCTGTGCTATCGCTTACTTAACCACTCCAAGAGAGCCACTTATGAAATCCCCACCTTAAAGTAATCTCATACTTTAATTTTTATTCTCTTGTGACTCTATCTCTGTGCTGTCTTGTAAGCCATATACATTCAAGGTCAGAGTTTTCTACTTCCTCAATTGCAAAGTTGTCACCCTCAGGACAAGGGGTACACATTTGCAGAAATCCTTTTGTATTTCTCTGTGGTGCTTTGGCTTGAACCAGTCGTCTGCTTTCACCCACCTAATTAATTTCCACAGTTTTTTTTTTTTTTTTTTTGTGGTGGCAATGATTGCATCAGCCTTTAATAGGATGGTATCTGGAGATTCATAGTTTTTCAAAAGCTCTTTGTTTTTTTCTGATGAACAGCCAGAACTAAGAAACAGGAAGGCATAGAAAGAACATGATCTCTCATGTTCAAAGGGGCCAAATTCTTGTTTGACCTTTGACCTTCCATGAAACAGTTTCCTCATCTGCACAACTGGGGAAATTATAACTGAAGTTACCTTGCGGTGTTATTATGAGGATTACGGTAAGTAAGTGCTTGACACACAGAACTGCTTAGCAATGTCAGCTTCCCTTTTTGAGAGTGGTGGGAGGCAGGAGACAAAAGGTTCTGGGATGAACCATATCTGGGTTTGAATCTGAGCTCAGCCTCTACTTTTATTATTTTTAAAATTATTAAAAATTTTTTTTGTTTTTATTTTTATTTTTTGAGACAGAGTCTTGCTCTGTCACCCAGGCTGGAGTGCCTGTGGCACAAACATGGCTCACTGCAGCCTCTACCTCCCAGACTCAAGCAATCCCCCCACTTTAGCCTTCTGAGTAGCTGGGATTACAGATATGCACCACCATGACTGGCTAATTTTTAAATTTTTAGTAGAGACAGGGTCTCACTATGTTGCCCCAGGCAGGTCTCAAGCTCCTGGTCTCAATCTATCCTCCCGCCTTGGCCTCCCAGAGTACTGAGATTACAGATGTGAGCCATGGTGCCTGACCCTTTTAAAATTCTTTTGTAGAGACAGAGGTCTCACTTGCTACACTGCCTAGGCTGGTCTCAAACTCCTGGCCTCAAGCAATCCTCCAGTTTTGTCCTCCCAAAGTGCTGGGATTACAGGCATAAGCCACTTCACCTCTCCAGGTAAGTGACCTAACCCCTGTAAATTTCTATTTTCTTTCTTTAAATTGGAGCTAAGATATTCAGGAGACAGCAGAGTCATAAGGCTTACAGATAATGTCTGCAAAGGGTCTGGATCAGGGAACCCAGGAGGGAACTGTTCTTAAGATCCATTAGATTCTGACTTTTTTATCTCCAAACTTCAGGAAAAGCTTGAACTGTCTTTTATTTCCACATCTGCGGTCATGTTTTTGATGCCTATTTACATGTGGAAAGTGTTGGGACAAAATTCAGAAACATCCTTGTAATCCTGCCTTTCCTATTTACTTCCTGAAAGACTTTCAACAAGGCACCCTGGTTTCTACTTTTCTTGTTTCCCTAAATTACTGATGCTACTTGTAATAAAAACACCACTGAATATATCCTTGGTACTTAAGAATTTACAAAGTATCTTTCATTATCATTATTCTATATGAACTTCCCAGGCACTGGGCCAACGTTGACCAATACGCATTTAATACATCAGTATTCTATCAACTTCAGAGCCCTTTTAAAATATTTTTATTTTTCTTTCTGAGAAAGCAAGTTGTGGGCAAAGGGGTAAGGGTGGGTGTTAATACTTCCTGGGTTCTTCATAGTACTTCCTTGTTCATTCAAGAAGCATTGTGTAATTGCTAGTAACATGCTGGTTACTGTACTACAATCTGAGGATAAACTAAGGTGTCATGATTGTCAAAAGTCTCCTTGGCTGGACATGGTGGCCCACACCTGTAATCCCAGCACTTTGGGAAGCTGAGGCAAGAGGATCACCTGAGCCCAGGAGTTTGAGATCAGCCTGGGGAACATAGGGAGGCCCCATTTCTACATAAAACAACAACAAAAAAACATAGCCAGTTGTGGTGGTGTGTGGTTCCAGCTACTTGGGAGGCTGAGGTAGGAGGTTTGCTTGAGGTTGGTCAGTCGAGGCTGCAGTGAGCCATGATTATGCCATTGTACTTCAGTCTGGGCAACTGAGCAAGACCCTGTCTCAAAAAAAAACTCCTTCTTTAATGGGAAAGATAATTCATGTAAACAGGTACATGGAGCATGGGAAGTGTTCTAATCAAGATGTGCAGGGTAAAGTTGAAAGACTAAGGAGCAGATATCTGACCCTGTTTATGAGGCTGGGGGTGGGGGCCAGTGTTAGAAAAGGTTTTAGGACAAGAAAATTCTTGAGTTTATCTTCAATAAAAAGAGTTCACTTGATCCAGACTGGGATGATGTGGGACAGAGGAAATGGGGGTCAGGAAGGGAATTCTTGGAAGACGGTGCAGTGTGTTTAAAGGCTTGGAGGCAGGCCCCCACTATGGTGTTTTCAGGGGACTCCAAGAATTGTATAGAGCGGTATGTGGGAGTGAGCAGGAGATGAAGTCAAAACAGTGAGCAGTGGCCAGAGCTTGAAGAACCTCATATTCTCTGTTGAGGATCTGGGCTCTTCTGAGAGCAGTGATGAGTTTTACATGGGGAAATAGGATGGCTCAAGTTGTGTTTCTGGATGGCCAGATTTAAAGTAATGACCCTGAGACAGGATTTGGGTTGAAGTGGTGTATTTGGGGTGTGATCCCAGGAAGCACTGGGAGGGATGGGAAGGTGAGACAGGGAAAGAAAGAAAACCAGTGAAGGCTACATTCCACAGCCAGGGCAAGGGAAGCGCTGTTCCTCCTTGTGCACACACACAGGCGCGCGCGCACACACACACACACACACACACACACACACACACGCCCTGTTGGGTCTGTTTCTCTGGAGAACTCTGAAAAAACAAAAAGTTAATGTTCTTTGTATGTAAGTCCTCTGTATACAGAAGTGGCCACATGACACAAGCCTGGACAATCAGAATCCTACACTGGCTCCTCCGTCTTTGCTTCCTTTTGGTTTTCCCACTGATGCCATCAGAGCCCATGCTGAGTCTGGCTTTGAAGAGAATTGAAGAATTGGGTTAGAACTCCATCTGATGCTGACCTGGCCCGACCTCCAAACGCTGCTTCTCCCACTGCTACTAAGATTAAGGAACTACTTCTGTGTCTGGGGAAGAACTGTCCCACCTACCTGAACGCTCACTATAGAGGGTTTAACTTTTGTTTTTGTTTCTTCATAATTCATTCTCTCATTCCTTGTCTTGATTATCTTTCCAGGGTGCTCCCTATGCTGTTCTTTTTTTTTTTTCTGAATATATAAGTAATATACTTTCTTTGTTGAAAATTCAGAAAATACCAAAAAGACTTTAGAAGAAGGTAAATATCACCCGTAATCCCAACACTAAGTGGTAATAACCACTCTAACATTTAAGTATATTTTTTTTCCTTTTTTTCTATGCATTTATATGTCTTTTAAAAATATTAAGGCTCTACTATATATATAACTTGTTTTAAAAATATTTGATTTTTGAACAGATGATAGTATATTTTACATGGCTAAATAATCAAAAAGTATAAAACTGTGCAGTGAAAAGCCTTGCTCCCTTATAATCACGTAACTACCATTTACCACTTTCCTTACAGAGAATTTTGTTTTTAATTTTTAAAAATGTTTTTAGAGACAGGGTCTCACTTTGTTGCCCAGGCTGGTCTCAAGCTCCTTGTCTCAAGCACTTGGCTCCCAAGGTGCTGGGATTACAGACATGAGCTACTATGTCTAGCCCTTCCAGAGAATTTTTATGTTTATAAAAGCAATTATGAATACTTTTCTTTGCTGTACCTGCAAGTTTTTAACATAAATAGCATACTATAGTAACTATTATGCATCTTGCCTTTTTCACTTAATATATGTTGCAATTCATCCCAAATCATTGCATGAAGAGCTTCTTCATTCCTTTTTACAGCTGTCATTTTATAATATTCTATTGAATGTATGCACCATCATTTATTTAGCCAGTCCCCTAGTGAATGGATACTTAGATTGTTTGCAATCATTTGCTGTTACTAATGGTGCTTGTATATAGATTATTTTGCCCTTTACTGTAGGATAAATTCCTAGAATAATTAAAGGACATATGCATTGAATTTTGATAGCTGTTTTATATAT
>NW_022436942.1:73055864-73106658 GCF_009761245.1 Sapajus apella
AAAAAAAGTGGGGAAAGGGTCCTATCTTGTGGCTTTTCAAGATTAAAGATCTTGATAGCATTGAATGGTGCCCAGGTATCCAGGGGCCATTTAACAGAGCTGCTGCACCAGCAGATGCAGAGTTAAATACCAAGGTTGTGCCCCCAGATCAGTAGTTGCAATCAGAGATGTTAAAACCATTCCAGTCTTCCAAAAAAAAAAAAAGGAAGAATTCCCATTCAGGCTGGTGTTAACGGTCTGCTAATAGCTTTAGTGGCTGTTTCTACAAACTTGCAGAATGCTTCTATTCCTCTGTTTTGTTTTAGTTACCTATTTTGTGAACTCTGCTTGGGTAAGGGGAAGATAAGGGTGTGGGAGAAGGTACCCTTGGGAATAATGGGGAAATATTAAAGGACTGATTCCCAATTGGTTTTTCAGAGGATGCCTCATGGTTCTCTGAGACCTAGAGACTGAAGAGAAGGGACTGAGATTCTTCATGTGTGGTCTAATGACAACGCCAATCTGAGAAAATGCACTAGAATCCCCTAGAAATACTTCCAAAGGGTGCAGTGTGGCTGAATCAGAATCCTGGATTAGAGACTCATCTCTAACACTGGCTGGCCTTAGACAAGTCATTTGTTTCCCTGAGCCTCAATTTCTCAATCTGTTACAATTAAGCTGGATCAATGATTCCCAGATTCCATCCTTTGAGTTTCAACATGAAAATCACCTGGGGAAAATGGTGTTATAATACAGATTCCCAGATCCTAACCTTATTCAGTCAGGATCTACAAGCCAAGGCCTGTGAGTCTGTATTTTTTTGCATGCTTCTCCAGGAGATTCTTAAGCAAAGCCAGCTTTGGAGACCACCAGACTAAATCAACCCACGGCTCCTTCCCACCTTAGCATTCTGCAAGAACAGTTTGGGAATCGTATGTTGGGGTTTTCTGTTCTCTGTTGGAAGAGAGTTGCCTTGGTGACTTCTTGGCTTTCTCTGTCTCACTCCTGAATAAATTTTCCCAGTGTCACCCACCTTTAAACAGAAACCATTATGGGTGTCCTGAATGGAAATAAAAGCAAAGAAGTCTCATGTTTTTGGTTTCAAGAGAGAACTTTGCCTTCCATTCTCACACTGCGATCATTTTATGGGGCCTTAGCAAGACATAACCCAAATCAGCTTTCTTAAACCCAGCTACATGGAAACTTTGCTTGAGAGTATACAGAACCAAAGAAGAACTACATAATGAGTCTTTGGGTTATAGAAGAGTCTACAACCCAAAGAACTAAATGAAAACTCCATTGTTAGGCTATTAACTGCAAATGGCACCGCACGTAAACATTTATTGAGCACTTACTCTGGGCCAAGAACTTTACATAAATTATTTCTTTCCATCTTCCCATCCCAAGAGGTAGATGCTGTTGTTTCACCCCCATTTTACATTTGAGGAAGTTGAGGCACACACAAGCTAAGTTATTTGCCCGTTTCCCTTGGTCATCAACTGTGGGAGCTGTAATTACAAGCCCAAATGGATGACAAAACAATCCTTTGTGTAAAAAGAGATAGTTCATGCATCGTCCAGAGAAGTTTAGAGGGTGCAGACTCCAGCCTTTAATTCCCTTTTTCTAAGAATTGTTGTCCAAGCAAAATAAACGGAACTCGTAATAGCTCACTATGCTGTTGGCCCTGCCATCTCGCATGTCCAGCATTCCGTTATCCCACCTGGCAGCTGCTCCCTTCACTAAAGGGAGCTGGGGACGTTAGCAACGGAATATTTTTTTTTTTTTTATTATAGAAGGGGAATTGTTTAGACTGATCCAGGGCCATAACATGGAATAATAGAATGACAGTTGAGAGCAATTTTGCCAGACCAAGAAAGGGCTGATTTCACGATGATTTTGGTAATTCTGCTACCCACCACGTTTAACATAATGCTGAGATTTATAGTGTCATGGGAACTAGGTGGGATTTGATCACTCTTGGCTTCAGTTTACCACTGACCAGAATGAATGCCACATTTATTTAGCATGTCACTTTTGTGCAGAGTCCTAAATGGGGGAGAGCAAAGCATGCTGAGCTGAGAATCCAGACCTTTGTTCTCTGTGTGAATGAGGACAACCACCTTCTTCCATCTTAATCTTGGTTTTTCCCTCTGTACAATGGGGTGATTGGCTTGAAGATTCCCAAACTCTTTTTGACTCTGACATTTGATTTATTTTGATTCAGTTCTGTTCAGCCAATAGTTGCTGAGAAGCTGCTCAATGCCAGGCCTTTAAATGGGAACCTGGGGACACAGTAAAGAATAGCAATGACCATCACACCTGGTTTGTAGGCAGGTGTTTGATAGGGCCAAGAGAATGGGACAGGGAGCAGGGCACCCACCTCTGCATTGGGTGACTGGGTGACTTTGGGTGTGTCACTTTACCTCTTTGAGCTTGTCTTCATGTCATGAGGCTTACAGAAAGAAGTTTCTCAAAGTGTAGTCAGATGACTCTCTGGATCAGCAAAACCTGGGATACTTGTCAACAATCAAATCCCTGGATCCTAGTACAGGCCTGTTAAATCAGAATCTCTTGGCGGGGGGAGAGGAGAGGCGGATGTTCATTTCAACAAGAACCTCAAAGTGATTCTTAAAGGCATTGACCTGTTTAAGATAATGTTCTAAAGTTCCTCACAATTTTTGAGCAAGGGCTCCTTACATACTTGATGACTTTTATCAACAAATGCACTGGAAAATCTTTGCTTTCAACCACCCTCCACTCCACTGTCCCTGTGGGTTTTCTGTTTGTTCATAAATATGTTTGTGTACATGAATATACACATCTATATATTTATACATATATATTAAAGCTCTGTTATTGAACACTTATTATATATCAGAAATTTTACTTACATATATTATTGAAGTGTGGAATGTGAGCTTCAGAGAGGTTAAATAGCTTGCTTACATTATGCATTTAGTAAGAGATAGAGCCAGATTGTGAACCCAGGTCCATCTGACTTCAAAGCCTATTTAGTAGACTGCCTCCTGATCTTTCTTAGCCAGAGGTACTGTGATGACCATCTCCAGGTGGCACTATTCACATTAACTACAACAGAAACAGTGTCCCGGGAGTGGTGCAACAAGAGTGTCCTGCCAACATTGCCAATGCTCTATCCCTCTTCTCATTGTCCTTCCCCCATCTCCAACATCCTCTTTAACTCTTAGCTCAAATCTCTTTACTTCTAGATAGTCCCGCATTATAATCCAGCCCTGGGAGATAACGCCTGTGTTTTCTTCTCAGTGCTCATGTATAGTAACTGTAGTACTTATGAGGAATGGAGTGAAAGTTAGCCCTACCCTCCTTACCCTCAACATTTTTTTGGTTCCAACTCCTTTGTTCTGGTTATTTGTTGCTGTATAACAAACAACTCCAAACTTAGTGGCTTAAAATAACAACTGTTTTATTGTAACTTATAATTTTGCAGGTTAGGAATTTGGGCAGGGCTCAGCCAGGTGATTCTTCTGTTCCATGCAGCATTAGCAAAGGGCACTCTGACTGGTCTAGAGCAGAGGTCAGCAAACTATGGCCTTCAGGCAAAATCCAATCTGGCGTCTGTTTTTGTAAATGAAATTTTATTGAAACACAGCCACAATCATTTATTCATGCATTGTCTGTGGCTGCTTTCATGCTAGAACAGCAGAGTTGATTGGTCATGACAGAGATGGTACGGCCTCCAAAGCTTCAAATATTTACTATCTGGCCTTTTACAGAGATAATTTTTCTGGTGCCTTGAAGGGACTTGAGGGGTCTGGCTAGAGCCCAGTTCAGCGAAGACTTAACTGGGCTGCCTACAGGTGGACTCTCCCAAGCACAGAGACCCCAGTGTACTTGAGTTTCTTCCATGGCAGCCAAAGCCTCACAGAAAGAGGAACATTCTTTCTAGAGGCCCACGTGGAACCCAAAAGTCTTTTTATGACTAGGTCTCAGAAGTTTGAGAAATTCCCTTCTGCCACATTCCATTGGTCTACCAAATCACTAAAGTCAGTTAAGATTCTAAGGGGAGGAATTAGGTTGTAGTTCTCAATGAGAGGATTAGCAAAAAATTTATGGCCAAATTTAATCCACCACATCTCATTTTTGAAAATCTTTCTAAAATTGTTGCATCTTCTTTCTTGGCCAGTGATAATCACAATGTTTGAGTACCTGGGGGACATTTGGGGATCAGCATTTATTCTGCCAATATTTACTACACTCTTTCTAAGTGTCATGTACTCTGTTAGACTCTGGTGATGCAGCAACAAACATCTGGGGATGCAGCAGAAAAATGTGGCCCCTGACATCATGAAATTGGCAGTCTAGTGAATGTAGATGAAAGAAATCCAGACATGAAGTTGAAATGTTCTGGAGATAAGGTTGACTATGCCCTTTTGACTACATTTCTGAATCTGGTTTTATTTATTTTTTGATCCATTTATTTTTTCTAAAAGTGAAATAAAAGAAAGGAATTCCAATCAGTTTATGGTTTCAAATAATCAGAACTTTGGTTAAATACTTTTTATGTTTTCATGGCATTTATGTGTACATGATGTTTTGTCATTCATATGTTTTACAATTTACCTTTATTTCAATTTTACTTTTAATTCTACCAAATGAATTTTAAATGGTCTCCACTTGTATTACAAGTACCATGGTAGTGACAGCTATGTTCCTATTTCCCACAGCACCTAAGTCAGGACTCTGAAATAGCAGTGGCTCAATAAATGGTGTAGTACCTACACAGTTGCAAGTGGAAATATCTTTTGAATATTTGGAATAAGAAGAGATCAATTCCAGGGCTCAGCGCCAAGGGCCTAATTGATGCTTTATAGTTTTTTTCATTGTCACCAGCCCTAACGTGGAAGATTCTCCACGTTCCTGTTAGTTTGACCCACAGGTATTTCCTGACAGTCCTGACCTGTTGGCCTGCTGGAAGCTGATGTTCCCATGTCACATCCTGATGCCTCAATAGCTGGGGACTTAGGGAGAATAGAGGCTTTATTCATCTTTTCCCACATTGATCACATTCCGTCAAATCTCTTCCCCCTGTGGACCCTTCAACGTTGGATATCAATGGTTTCATTGTAGTAGTAAGCTCTCATTATCTGAAAATTCCTTTCTGCTCACCTTCCTTTTTTTTCCCCTTAGTTCTCAGAGGTGGAAGATTCATTGTGTGTGTGTATTTTTTCAATGACTGTATTTATATATCCATAAATCTATTTTGAGTATGTCATGCCCAGGAGGTAGCAGTTTTTTTTTCCGTTCTTTTTTATATTTTAGGGCTTAAATATGTGAATTTTTAAAGTCCACTTTATTGAGGTATGATTGACCTACAAAAAGCTGTGCATATCTAATGCATATAGCTTGATGAATTTGGAGCTATGTATGTGGAACCCCCACTATCTATGCAATCAACATATTCATCACCTGTTAAAGTTTCTTTTCACCTTCTTTATTATTATTATTGTTATAAGAACACTTAACATAAGTTTTTATTCTTACCAAATTAAAAAATATACAATATAGTATTGTTAATTACACACACTATGCTATACAGTAGTTAAGACTTACTCATCTTGCACATCTAAAACTTTATACTCTTTAATAATCACCTCCCCATTTACCACCCATTCCTCCATCCCCGAACCCCCCAGCTTGGGCAACCAGTATTCTACTTCTATTTCTATGAATTTGGTTGTTTTAGGTTCTTTGTGTAAGTGGGATGATGTAGCATTTTTCCCTCTGTGTCTGGCTTATGTCAGTTAGCATAATATCCTCTAGGTTCCTTCATGTTATTAAAAATGGCAGGATTTTCTTCTTTTGCAAGGCTGAATAATATTTCATTGTGTATCTGTACCACATTTTCTTTATCCATTCATCTGTCTATGGGCATTTACATTGCTTCCATATCTTGGCTATTGAGAATAATGTTGCAATGAACATGAGAATGCAGATTTCTCTTTGATGTATTGATTGCATTTCTTTTGAGTAATACCTGAAAGTGGGGTTACTGGCTCATACAATAGTTCTATTTTTAATTTTTTGAGAAACTTTCATACTGTTTCCATAGTGGCTATATCAATGCACATTTCCCTCAGCAGCATACATAGTCACACCAACATTTGTTAGCTTCTGTCTTTTTTTATCATAGTCATTGTAAAAGGTGTGAGGTGATATCTCAACATGGTTTTGATTTGCATTTCTCGGGTTAGTGATGTTGAGCACCTTTTCAAAAACTTGTTAGCCATTTGAATGTCTTCTCTTGAGAAATGTCTGTTCCAGTTCTTTGCCCACTTTTTAATCAGGTTATTTGATTTTTGTTACACAGGGTAGGAATTCCTTACATATTTTGGATATTAACTCTTTATTATATATCAAGAGTTTGCAAATGTTTTCTCCCATTCTATAGGTTGCCTTTTCATTTTGTGGCTTGTTTCCTTTGCTGTGCAGAAGCTTCTTAGCTTGATGTAGGTTCACTTGTCTATATTTGCTTTTGTTGCCTATACTTTTGGTTAGGAGGCTGCATTTTATGTGAATCTTCTCAATGAATTCTCACAGCAACTTTATGTGTTAACTTCATGATTAGGCACTTATTCCCCAGAGTTAGAGAGCATAGGAGTCCTTTCTTGTTATTTCATCTCTGAACCTTGGTTTTCTTTAAAATGACATAGTATTACTGAGCTAAAAGATTTGTTCTGAAAAAATTGAGTTAAAGCACATAATAAACATCCAACAAATGTAACCTACAATTATTATTTACCACCTTTCTTCTCAATTTGCAGAAAAAGCCACTGAGGCTCAGAAAGGTTAAGTAACTAACTCATAGCCACACAACTATAAAGAGCAGAGCCAGGAGTTTCACATAGCATAGTCTGACTTTAGTCTGTGTTTTTTCCCCTCTATGCTACACCAGCTCCTATCATCCAGTAATACACATATGCCTTTGACAGTATGCAGAGTGCAACGTTACAGATGCAACAATATTCTGTTTTTTCCTTATTTTATTTTTTGTCAGGTGAGCTTCTTCCTTTAATAGTACCTTTATTCTCTTTGGTGATTCTTCTAGATGAAGCAAAACAAAACAAAAAACAAACACACGCAAGCAAACTAAACAGGGTCCATATTTGCAATCAAGAAAACACTTCACAGATGTCCTTGTCTTGGAAAGAGTGCAAAAATCAAAACAGATAAACAATTCTTGGCTAATATTGCCCAAGACTTGGAAAGCCAAGATGCTTCCTGAAGACCCAGGATGGATTGGCTTAGCTTCATTCCTGACTACAAGAATAGCCCCATGTGAGAAGTTTCAGCCATGCCTGGAGACCCTCTTTGGAACCCCTACGTATGCATATCTGTGGGTGGAAACTGAGAAAATCTCAGCTCACAAAATTTGGCAGTTGTGTTTTCTAGACATGTCTGTGGTTAACAGAATTAATCATGACTAAATGGGGACCACCAACCTCATTTGCAGAGGCTGCAATGGTATGGGAAGTGTTGAGTTGAACAGCCTTGGGTTCCTTTTTGGAAATCTATTTTTTTTTTCTTTTTTGAATTAAAACCAAATGTACACCGAAAGAAGTAGCTCAGATGAGAAAACTGAAAAGTCCATCATTTCAAATCCCACTAGCTGAGACTTAGGCTCCTACCACCATCTCTCTGAATCCTTCCCATTCACTGCCTCACTCATCCTCACCACAGACTGTTGAAGTCAACACCCCATTTTAAGGATGAGAAAAAGTCCAACAATACATTGCTTTAATGCCTTCAAAAAAAAATACCTTTCCAAATGCTTTTCCCATGGAGTAATAGTCAACATTATGGTCGCTAAAGAAGCAGCAGGTTCACTGCTTGGTCTGCTTGGTTGTACAGTAGCTATTAAGCAGTAATTCCAGAATAATATGTTAAGCTCATGGTCCTGAGAGTCTAGTAGCCTTAGGTTGGACGCCAGTCTCAGCTGTGTGTCCTTGGTCAATTACTTAATTTTTCTGCTCCTCACTTTCCTCTCCTGCGAAATGCTATTAATAACAATTCCTACCTCCTGGGATTATTGAGAGGTTTGAGATTATTTGTGCAAAGCATCTTCCTTATGGGAAGCTGCTAATAGAATTTATCTGTTCTTAGCATTAGAAACACAGAGTTGTCAGGGTTATTTGAAAATCACCACAAAAACTCTAACAATAGTAATTCCAATTTAACGATAATATCACATGCATGTAAGGTTTTATATCTCAATGGTCACTTGGTCTGACAAGCACAGGAGCCTGATGGATCTATTTCATTTCTTCTGAATGCTGTACCTGGCCAGCAAATCAAGGAACCCAATTTTTGGCCTGTGCTGCAGGATAAAGACATAACTCTAGTAGCATAGAATTGCTTAAGCTCTGTGCTGGACTACAGTAATGAAAATTCATGTGAGTCTCTGGAACAATGCCTGCTTTAATTCTTTTGTAAGGATACCATAACCTAGATGGGGATTAAAGATACTTTCCTCTCTGTGAATAATTACAACTTCCTTGGCTTGATGTACCAAGTTTTGGTAGAGAATTTAAGAAAAATTCTGTCCAAAGCCAAGATAGAGTTGACTTCACTCCCATCTACGGTGGTTTAAAGCACACAAAGAAATATTCTCTTACAAACATCAAACAGCTGCTCCAAAAATACAGGCTGAAAAAGGTCTCATCGTCCCATATTTCAGCCACAACAAACAAAAGTTTATGAGAAGCCACGATACATTTGAGAGGCACGGGAACATTCTTTAGCGTCTAATGTCAATTGACAATCAGCAGGAGAACCACAATAAACACGCAGCTGCATGGCAGAAAAATTACAGACCTACACCATATGGTGAAGCAGTCACTGCTGTTGGCCACCAAACCACCTACAGTCCCCTTGACCTCACAGACTGATGACTGGGTGCAGCATAGGGCTGTGAGGTGACCATTGGCCCTGCTGAAATCTCACCATCTCTCCAACATCCCAAAAGGTCAGAAGCCTCACCCACTGTTTATAGATGGATTTCACTAAATCTCAGCCATTAACCACCTCATCATTCTTTCCAGATCACCTAAAATATATTTATCAAACTCTGTTTCACAGAATTATAGTCCCAAGAGATGGTTCTTGACAAGCTGGTTCTGTTGTGAAAGAAGGCTGGAAATGACTGCCTGCTGCTGCTCTCATGTGAAGTTTCTCACTCATCAGGAACCCAGGTGCTACAAGTGTCTTGATCTGCCAACCTTAGCATGTCATCTGTATTCAGAGCAGCAGGAAGGAGAAAAGCAGAAGACCCCTTCCCTCTACAAAAACATCCTAGAAATAACACGCAACATTTCTGTGTAAAACTTTACTGATGAAAACCCAGTCTGATGGCTGCTCTTAGCTATAAAAAGACTGACAGAATTAGGTTTTCAGGCAGGACATAACTCTGGACTGTTAAAAGTCAGGGTTCTGATGCTAAGAAGGAGGAGAAGCAACATTGGAGTGGCATCGAGCGCCTTGTCTGTCTACCACAACTCACTCTCACCAAACACTGTACACAATAATAGCCAACGTTGAATACCGATTGATCATTTACTATGTACCAGGCTCTCTGGTAAACACTCTGCATCTATTTCTAGTCCTCAAAAGAACCCTTCAAAATTAGTACTCTCATTTTACAGGTGAGAAAACTGAGGCTAAGAGAGGTTAAGTGATTTTTCCAAGAACACACAGCTAGAACATAGTGCAGTTTGATTTCATCTTGACTTAGGCAAAAGTTTGATTTCATCTTGATTTTACAAAACAAATGATTGACAAAATACCCTTTTAACACAACACATTAGACTTAAAAAAAATAATTCAGCACCTATGCACCAAGCTTTTCCTCTGTCTTCATCTTATTATTTGCCTAGCAGACTCTTACTCATCCGTCAAAACCTATCGTAAATGTCTCTTCTTCTATTAAGTCCTCTTTAAACATAGGACTTCTGTGATGTCACAATAGCCATTTATTCATTTATTCTTTTCAACAATCATTTACTGACACATCTCATATGTTAATTACTGTGTCAGGGAATACAATACAGGGCAAAACACGTGCCTGTGCTCAATGTTTGTAGTCCTCTTAGATAACCCAAGGCAGCACTGTCCAATGGACCTTTCTGCCGTGATGACATGCTCTTTATCAGTGCTATTCAATATGGTAGCCACTAGGTACTACGGTTGCTGAGCACCTGCAGTGTGGCTAGTGCGACTAAATAACTAAATTTTGTATTTTATTTAAAGCTGATTAATTTAAATTCAGGTTTTTTTAAATTGCATTTTAGGTTTTGGGGTACATGTGAAGAGCATGCAAGATTGTTGCATAGGTACACATATGGCAGTGTGATTTGCTGCCTTCCTCCCATCATCTATATCTGGCCTGTCTCCCCATACTATCTCTCCCCAACTCCCCACCCCCATAAATTCAGGTTTAAAAACTAACATGATTCAGCTATTGGCTTTTAAAGTCTTTTTGACAGTGAATTTTGTGAATCTAAATGTAGACCAAGAATTTTCAACAAAATTGGGCATGCAAATGTGATATGTTACTGGCATAAGATATACACCAGATTTTAAAAACGTAGGATGCAAAAATAATGTAAAGGGTCTCACTGATGAATTTTGTGTCGATTACATGATGAAAGGATACTATTTTGGATAAAATAATGTAAACATATTATTTAAACTAAATTTGTTACTTTTTACTTTTTAAAATGTAATTACTAGAAAATTTACTTATGTATTTTTATTACTATTATTTTTGAGATAGGGTCTTGCTCTGTCGCCCAGGATGGAGAACAGTTATGAGATCTTGGCTCACTGCAACCTCCACCTCCCATGCTCAACTAACTCTCCCACCTCAGCCTCCCAAGTAATTGTGACTACAGATGGGCAACACCATGCCTAGATAACTTTTGTACTTTTTGAGTAGATGTGGGGTTTTGAATGTTTCCCAGGTTGATAGAAAATTTAAAATTACAAACATGGATTGCCTTAGATTTCTATTGGATGGTGCTGAGCTAGAGTGTAGTAAGTCACTGAAGAAAGACCATTTTACAAGTCTGTTCTTTCTGCTGTAAAAGAGGTACCACTGAATCACCTCTGGTTTTAGCACGAACCTAGCACATTTAATGATAACGGGATAAACAAAGGAATATACATGCATACATGAAATGAAATATTTTTTTCATTTCTAGGCTTCACTGTGGTTGCTGAAATCTCCCATCTCATGTGAGAGGCTCCCCTGAGTCTTTCACATGTTGTCAGAGATTCCATAGTTTATCACCTGGAATATTTTTCTTGTATTGTATACTTCCCGGCAAGATCTTGACATCAACTGAGAAATAAGGAAGTAAGGATACTCTACTTTACTTCATTCATCTATTCAACAAGTAGAATCTCTACTTTACACCCAATACTGTCCTAGGAGAATATTGATTCAATGGTGACCACTCCAGACACAGTTCCTACCCTCCTGGGGCTTATCTACTATTGAGAGACCAAACAAATAATAGGAAACATGTAGACCCTTTAATTAAGAAATTTATCCCAGAGGGTCTCACTTTTGGCTGGGGATGGTGGCTCACACCTGTAATTGTAGCACTTTGGGAGATGAAGTCAGGTGGATCACATAAGGCCGGGAGTTCACAACCAGCCTGGCCAAAATGGCAAAACCCTATTTCTACTAAAAATACAAAAATTAGCCAGATGTGGTGACATGCGCCTGTAGTCCCAGCTACTCTGGAGGCTGAGGCAGGAAAATTGCTTGAACCCAGGAGGTGGAGTTTGGAGTGAGCAGAGATTGCACCACTGCACTGCAGGCTGGGCAATAGAATGAGAACCTACCTAAAAAAAAAAAATATATATATATATATATATACACATACACACACACACACTCTCACATATCATGGGGAAGAAAATACAGCAGACATATACAGTAGATATATGTGTGTGTGTGTGTGTGTGTGTGTGTGTGTGTGTGTGTGTGTGTGTATTTTCTTCCCCATGATCTTTCATATATTTCCTTCACTGAGAGTATTTTTTTCTTTTCTTTTTCTCCTCGGCAAGGTTTGGGGGAACCAAGGAAGCAATTTGTAATGAAGTCTTTGTTGTCTCACAGACAGGCTCCTGGGGGAGCCTAAGAGAGGAAGCCACAAGGCAGCCCCAGAATTAGACAATCCAGCCCAACATTCGTGTGACTTCTCCATCTCCGTTTCTTGACAGACACTCAAGATTAGTCACCAGGAGAACTGACTGTGGTTCTTTAAAGGAGCATATAATTATAATGCTTGGTACTTAAGGGATGTCTTATTTCAAACTCTTTCAGCACCTAAGACCTTTTAACTCCATAATCTTGGCAATTTTTCACTACATTATTTTTTTTCCATTAAATTGTGCACGGACTTACTTGAACAATATTTTAAAAAAGCTCTTTATTTAAAAAATAGTTTATCTAGTTTATACTCATCTCTATTTCTTCTGTGACAGTTTGCTAAAACTTTAATGACCCTATTGTGTGCTATTTGAAGGCCAGGACCTGTTACACTCATATAGTGCTGAACACATGCTATGTGCCTTATTAAATGCTTGTATCATTACAGTTTAAGTTTAAGCCTATTTTATTCTTCTACCCAGTCATTGCTATAGCCAAAATGTGTTGAGTTAGTTAAGGAATTTTTAGTTGTTGGAAGCAAAAATTTACAATAAATCATACAAAAAATGGAATGTATTCGAGGACATTGAGATACGTTGAAGGTGACAAGGACAAAGGTGCATGATAGGCCTCACTGGCGCCTTGAACTGGGAAGCCAGAAACCCAGGACCTGAGACTACTTTGTCCACCTTTCCTTGTTTCATGTGGCTTGTCACCTCTGTTTCTCTCTCTACAGGTTAACTTCCTGTCTTTGTGGTCAGCTTTTCTCTGTCACTTGCACATGTCCCTCATTCAAACTACTGTACATACAAACTCACATCCACCAATGTGTCCTTATACAAAGATCTTAGAAAGGAAAAACTGATTGGTCAATTAAGATCATGTCCTTTTTTTTTTTTTGGTCCAATCAGCTAAGGACAAAGATGAAGACTCACACATTTTACAAATTAAGAAAAAAAGTTGATGGTGCAGCTGCTTTGAAAAACAGTGCAGGAGTTTCTCAAATTGTTGAACATAGATCTACCATGTGGCCCAGCAATTCCGCTCATAGGCATTAATCCAAGAAAAATGAAAACATTCATTCACATAAAATTTGTACATGAATGTTTGTAATAACCAATAAGTGAAAAGAACTCAAATGTACATCAACTGGTGATCAGATAAACAAAATGTGGTATGTCCATGCAAGGGAATGCTAGTGGACAATAAAAAGGAATAAAGCACTGAAACATACTGCAGCATGGATGAACCTCAAAAGCATGATGTTTGGTAAAAGAAGCCAGATGTAAAAGACCACATATTCTATGATTTCATTTAATTAAATGTCCAGAAAAGGTTAATTTATAGACACAGAGTAGATAGATGGGACTGGAATGAGAATGGGAAATAACTAAAATGGGCACAAGATTTCTTTCTAAGGTGATGGGAAAGTTCTAAAATTAGACTATGGGATGGTTGCACAACTCCATAAGTATATTAAAAACCATTTAGTCATATACATTCAGTGGGTAAATTTCATCATATGTAAATGATTTCTCAATAAAGCTGTTAGGAAGGAAGGAAAGAAAGGAGGGAGAAGGTTTGGAAGAAATGGTTTACATCATCCATGGATGAGTCCCCTTCCAGTTGCCCCAACCTGCATGGTGAATTCCTACCTCTGTGTCATTTTTTAATATCATTTCTTTTGCCGATGCCATCCTTCCCTCCATTTATTCAAATGGTGGGGGTGGGGGGTGGGGGGCTTCTGTTTAGTTCTCTGCAGCTTTAAGCATCAGAAATTTCTGTTATTTTTAATGAAATTCTTATTCTCAAAGCCCTACATTGCCTGAACTTCTGCTCCCCTAGACCTCACTTGCTGCTACTTTTCACCTCATTCAAGTATCCTCGCCACTGACCTTCTTTCCCTTATCATGCCCCATGACCTTCATCATGCCCCATGAATTTCACTGAAGATCCCAGAGTGGTGCTCCCTGAAATGTTCTTTCCCCACATCTCTGCAAAGCTCACTGGGGCCTCTCATTCAAGTCTCCCTCTAACGACACTTTCTCATAGGGATCATCCCTGACAACTCTTTGTAAAACAGTGTCTCAATCCCAAATATTTTCTCTTTTTTCCTTAGGTCACCCTCCACTCTTCCTTGCCCTGCTCTCTGCCTCTGGAAAATGACCTATATAGACACATCAATGGACTCTCCTGCCTTCTGCCTTCCTTTTGGGTTTGCCAAAGACCAGTCCTGTCTTATCAATTCCATTTTCAATGTTATTAGTGTAGGGACTAATCTTGACATTTTTGGATCCACTCTTTAATACTATCTCCAGCTCCTTATAGATGCCCCTCAATTTGTGGATAATGACTGTCCTATTTATCATAGTTCTCTAGGAGGAAAACTAATAATCTTCTTTTGGAGAGTCACAATATGAAGCATAATATTAAAGGCTCTGAGAAGGCCTGCACATAAACAAACAAAGCAAACATGCAAACACATTTAATTTTGTTTAGCCTAGCTTATCCCAACCTTCTTAAACCATGGATCCCTTTTTCATGTGCTAAGTTAATCTCTTATAGACTTAAAATCCTTCTGAGCATAGTTTAGGAAACTTTGTCTTTTCCTATGTAAGTTCCAATTCTCATGTCCATCCCACAGACTTTCCCATATTTCAGAATTAAGACTCAGAGAAGTCAAGTCACTTCTGCACAGTAACTTAAGCTCATGAGTTGTATAGCTGGAATTTGAGCCCATGCTTGGATACATTGAAAGCCATATTTTTGCCCCTGTACCATGCTCTTCCTAAGATAGGGTGGATTGCCTGGGATTCATCTTAATTATTTGATAAAAATAATTTGTAATTAACCATTGACTTCTTCTCAGTGAGTGCTATTCTGAAGGACTTGATAACAACCCATTCTCAGCTCCGACAGTCTGCTTTGCATTATCAATTTGTTAAGAAGCTGTTTTTGTAGAGCTGTGCAAAAGGAAATTTCTATCCAGACTGTCTGAATTACCCCAAAATTCTGAACTGATGGCATCCAAATGAATAAGACTTTACATAATTCTGTTTCAAGAGTTGATTAGACTTGTCAGTTTTCCTGTGGATATAAAGTCCTGGATGGCTTTGCTGAGAGTATGCTAGAACATAAATAATCAATAAGTTTTCAGGTGAATTCCAGGGAGTCCATGGGAAAAAGAAAACCATGGCTATCTGCTTGGAAATCTATAGTCTATCTGACACAACCTTACACATGGTCCCAAAGTATGAGCTCGATAATGAGGGTGTTTGGAGAAAAAAGAAAACACAGATTTTTTTTTTCTAAGTGAAAGGACTTTCCAGCAACCAGTGTTAAGATTTAACAGCCAAGAAGGTCAGGGTGATGAACTTGCGAATGTTCATGGACACTAGGCACTCAGTCAGCTCCACAAACTCCAAAATGCTAGAGGGTCAGCAAACAAGGAAAACATATTTTTCTAACTAAAAAAAAAAAAGTTGTCTTTGATTGATATATTTACTTATTTATTTCCCATCAAGGGATTTTTGGAAGGCCATGTCTCTTGACTTCCTGAGTCTCTTCTTCCTCTGTTTTAGGAGGGTGATATGTAAGGCTTAAAAAACAAGATTTGGACCATTCTCTTTTATGTTTTCCAGAGGCTACATACTGGTGACAAAAGATCTGAACCAGGAATTTAAGTTCATGAATGGGGTGGGGTGGTGAGGGGATGCTGGGGAAGGGGATGCCTACTATCCCCCGCTTCCGTCTGTCCCTGTGGCTGAACTCCAACCACTTCATTCCTGAAGGGCTGAGCCAGTGCTGTGGTTCACTGCTGGATCCATCTTCCCTTACAAGGAAGTGGCTTTTTGCTTCTTTCTGGGATGTGGGGTCTGGGATGTGTTTATGCTCAGCAGAGCTTTGGATGATTTCAGTATCCATTCATTTATTCAGTGAGTACTAATTGAACATGACAGCATGCCTGGCACTCTGCTAAGCATTGGAGATGTCAGAAACAAGCAACATCATGTCTGTCTTCTTGGGAATCCTGATATTCTTTGAATTACATGACACCAGTTCCCACTATAGGTCAGTTGGACTCCGAGGGAAGGATCATATTAGCAATTATCTTTCCCAATCCTCCCACTTCACATATGGGAAGACCAAGGTCTAGAGAGGAAGACGGGGCTTGCTCAAGGTCACATGGTGGATTACGTATAGATTCTGAAGAAAGATACAGTTTTCTTGCTATTTCATCCAAAGCTCTTTTCTTTGTACCGTATTGCCTCTCACAGTTCATTCAACTAGCCTTTCCTGAGCAATCATTGGACACTATGAATTGCATTAGGCTGAATGAAACACAGATATGTCACTCAAGAAGTTGAAGATCCAAGCTGGTGGTGACAAATTCTTAAGTCATTAATTGGGAAATATGGAGGAGACAGTGTAGACTTGGGAATCATATGGACTTAGGTTTAAATTCTGGAATTCCACTTACTCTTCATGGAATTCAGTGTATTCATCATGTTGTCTTGGGCAATTATTTAGCTTTTCTGAGCTTCAGTCTTTTCATCCTTAAAGCAGGAATAGTACTAGGATGTAATACCTATGAATGTTAGAAGGAGAAGCAATAATATATGGAAAATACTTTACAAAGAACCTGACACAAAATGCAGAGCACTGCCTCGTTGTCATGAGTAATAATCACTGTGATAAATGCTATCAATAGCTGTATGTATGGCATTCTGGAAACACAAAGCAAGAAGCAGTTAATTCTTTTCCAGGGAAAGGATGAATAACAGGGACTCTCTCCTTTGGTTGGATTTTTCTACCAGATTTTGGGAAGGGAATATATTTTTCAAGGCTAAAATCTCTCCATAGGCATTTCTACTCTAAGAAATATATTCTCTTATGAATGGCTAAAAAAAGTGAGTACAACATTACATTTACAAGAATTAGAAATGACAACGATCTACTCATCATAACATAAAAAAAAAAGAAAAAAAAAATGAGTACAAGAGACATGACCACAAACTGATATAAACACAGAACAAAATCCTCATGAAGCTGACCAGCTAGACATAGAGTTCTTTTAATGGATACATCCACATGCTGCAACTACAAAGATAACCCATGTTCAGAGGATGATCCAAGACACAGGAGTCACAAAATGCCTTATGAATCATCAGAGATCAAACAGATTAAGTCATCCAGGATTATTTACATTTTTTTATGTTGTAATGCTTTGAAAATTGGTAATGGTATAGAGTTCACTCCCTGATGATACTAACAGCAATTGATCTTGACAAGCATTTCCCAAAGCCTGCTTTGTGGAACACTAGACGTGTGGTATGCTCAGTAACTTTAGGCAAAACATATACCCACAGATTTCCAGAATACGTTAGCTCATGCACAGCACAATCCATGAGTGCAGAATCCCATTTATCTTCTCTACCCCGGTAGAATTTCCTTTAATCCCTTGATTATAAGGTCCTCAAGGGGCAGGAACTGTGCTTGTCTTGTTCTTCGCTGTATCCCAGTAACTGGCACGATTTCTGGGATGTTGTACATATTTAGTATGTATTTATTGAAATAATCATGTACTTCTTAAATTGACTTGATCACAGAGGCTCAGCCTATTTGTCTAGAGCATACTTGCCAGCATTTTTCAGAACTAAAAGAAAGTTTCTCTCAAACCATCAAATTTTTAAAAAAGTAATTTCAACTTTTACCTTAGATTCAGGGGATACCTGTAAAGGTTTGTTACATGGTTTGATGCATGACACTGATGCTTAAAGTTCAAATGAGCTCGTCACCCAGGTAGTGAGTATAATACCCAGTGGGTAGTTTTAAAGCCTTGCTCCCCTCCCTCTCTCCCCCTTCTAGAAGTCCCCAGTGTCTATTGCTCCCATGTGTACCCAGTGTTCAGCTCCCAATTATAAGTGAGAACATACAGTGTTTGATTTTCTGTTGCTTCATCAGTTCACTTAGGATAATGGCCTCCAGCTGCATCCATGTTGCTGCAAAGAACATAATTTTATTCTTTTTTATGGCTGTGTAGTATTTCTTGGTGTATTTGTTTTTCCCCCAATCCACCACTGATGGGAACTTCGGTTTTTTCCATGTCTTTGCCAGTCTGACTAGCACTGTGATGAACATATGAGTGCATGTGTCTTTTTGGCAGAATGATTGAAAACATGAACATTTATACCAAGAGGCTATTGAGGTGCCTTTGGGAAGCAGAAAGAAGGTGGGATGGGGGGAAATGGGTGGGGCTCCAGATCCCACCCTTGCCTTAATCACAGCCTCCATACCTTCACAACTCACTGCTCTGTAGATTTGGCTTCATTTTGAATTAAGGGTTATGTGTTTGTGACACAGCACTATGGAGAAGAGTATGGAAGTTCGTCAGTGTATTAGTCCATTTTCACGTTGCTGAAGCAAGCCAGTGTGGCCAGAGTGTATGGTAAGGTAGGGAGTGAAATGAGATCGAAGCTGTTAAGTCGATGGTTGTATCCAGCGCATCTGTCTTCTCAGTGTCAACCACCATGTCTGGCAAAGACCAGGCACCATGGATATTTGCTCAAGGTCCAAACTAATAAAATTAATTGATGGAAGCTCTCAATTCCTGTTCTCCATAACCTTTGGTGCCACTATCTGTGCATATTTTACAAAATAAAGCTAATTTTAAAAACACAACTGCATGTTTTTCTTGCTCTTTTGATAAGTATGATATGCCTATGGAGTCAGTATAATAAAAGATTTGATATTGACTGCCCTCCCCCCCCAAATCCAAGATAGATATTGCCCAATTAACTGACTGGAGATACAGGGAAACTGCCACCTACTACAGAAAAATTCCTTTTGAGGAAAATGGCCCATGGAGGACAAATGACTTGGCCAACATCACCCAGGGGATTTGATGAATACCAAGGGTAGGAGCCCACCTCCTTACCCTGCAGCTGAGCTCTTGGACGGGAGGATTACCTGATCCATTTAATTCCATTTACTTTGACATGCTTGCACTTGAAGATTCCCCAGTACAATGTACTCAGTCCCCAAAATATGGGATTTTAAGTGAAACCCTGACATTTAGCTCTAGGGCTAAATAGCAATACACAAATCCCCCAATTAAAAGCAGAGATGGAGATGAAATTGTCCCAAGGAATCTGGAGACACAACAGTTTCAAAAGTCAGCAACAGGCTGGGGCAGAAAGAGAGAAGTTTCAGATCTCACACCAGGAATGCAAAGCTAAATGAGAACCATTCGAAAGCTCTGGGGGTTATAAAGTTGAATTCCCTATTGTACAGTACACAAGAGTTATTAAGTGTGTATATGAGGCTCCTGTTTTACTTCATGTACATGATTATTTTATACAGGCAAGTTTGGAAAGAATTATAGGCTGAGAGCTGGCCAAGATGCAAGATGAGCAGCAGAGAATGGGGGCGGTGGCTGCAATGTCACTGTTTGGGAGCTTAGGCTTCTTGGAGAAAGCTAAGATGGGTTCTGTCATAGGTCAAAGGTTTAGGGACAAGTAGAAGGTAGAGTTGGAATCTGTGCAAGACTCATTTCTAAAAAGGCATCCCGGGCTTCAGCTTCAAGGGAAAGAGACAAGTTTGAGAACTAAGGGAGAAGAGCTAGGGACCAAGCCCAGCAAGTTGGGTTTAGTCCGCTAATGCCTGGAGACCAGGATGATAAAGAATTTGGATTTAACTTGCCTGGCTTTAAGACACGAGAGAGAGAGAGCATGAGCTATTCTCAACATACCCAGTGACTTCTAAAGTGATAAATATATTACCTTTCTGAAAGAAGTCTGAGAAGCAGAGAGCTGGGGATAAAGGTCTGCTTTTAGCCGAGACCCAATTACAACCAGTCTGGACTGGTCACATCTTTCCTGAAAGTGGGTCAGAGGCAATGGAATTGGTCTACCCAACTCTTTCTGGATTACGCTCCAATATAAGAGAGGCAGGGCTCTGGCATCAGAAAAAGCTGAATCCCTACCTTTGCTGTTAACTTTGTGATCTTGGGAAAGTTAATTAATCTATCTGAGCCTCAGTTTTACCAATTTAAAAGTAAGGATGAAAACCTCTACTTATATTAAATTTTTAATATGGCAGAGAATATGCAAGGTGGACTCTCATTAAGTGGCAGCTGTCATATTAATAATAATGGCTATACTGATAATTTTAATGAAGGATTGACTGGGTGGCATGTGGAGTGGGACTGATATTGGGTGTGATATGTGCGGTTTGATGAGCCAGGGATCTCTTATTATCTGTTTATATTTGCTGGATTCACTGTGGTGCGGCTATAAAAGCCTCTCAAAGCTTTGCTGAGTTGGCAAAACGGTTCTATAGCTTGAAGGATGTTGTTTTCATGGCGATCTGCCTTACATTCATGGATTATTTGAATTTTGTAGACGCTAGCCAGACCAAATATCAACCATAATAGAGGCCAAAGCTTTCCTCTTGGGTAACTTCAAGATATACTACACGAAGCACTAATTTCTTGGAGCTACAATTTACCTGAAGAAATACAATGCATACAGCTGGGTACAGTGGCTCTCACTTGTAATCCCAGCACTTTGGGAGGCTGAGGCAGGTGGATCACTTGGTCTGGAATTCGAGACCATTCTGGCCAAACAGGGTGAAACACTGTCTCTACTAAAAATGTAAAAATTAGCTGGGTGTGGTGGTGCATGCCTGTAATCCCAGCTACTCGGGAGGCTGAGGCAGGAGAATTACCTGAGCCTGGGAGGCAGAGGTTGCAGTGAGCTGAGATCATGCCACTGCACTCCAGCCTGGGCAAGATCCTGTCTCAAAAAAAAAAATGCATAAAAAGAATTGCAGGAATATAATGCATACATAAATCTGTATTATTAGTACATAAAATTCTCTTCTTTAATCAGGCTTAAACAAGATAGATATTTATTGTTCTCTCATATATCATACAAGGTAGTTTCCATCCCATAAGGCCATAGAGAGACACAGAGACACAGACTCTGATCAGTCTTGTTTCTCTGACAATTCTAGAATGTTGCTCTTAATGATATAGCCTAAGACTGCACACAATCACCTCCATTCCAGCTGGAGAAGAGAGAACAAGAAGAGACAGGCATGATCCTTTCTTTTAGGGGTATAACTATTGGTCAGACTGGAGTCATGTGACCACCTGGGTACAAAGAAGGCTGGGTAATGTAGTATTTATTCTCAATGTTCATGTGCCTAGCTAGGAGTCAGGAGTTTGTGGAAGCAATGGGAGAACAGATATTGCAGCAATCAAGTATTTATTCTCAGTTTCCTTTTGGCAAGGTTAAGCAACATAGGTTCAGATCTCAGCAAGACCTGAATTGATTCCCAGCTCTCCTGTTTGCTCATTGAATGAACTTAGACTAACTTTATACCCTCTCTTTTGCCAGTTGTAAATTAGGGATAAATAACAACTCTAACTTCACATGATTATTGTGAGGATGCATATAGAACACCTGTCACAGACTTTGTACTGCTGCTGTTGCTGCCTCTGCAGCTGGTATCAAACCTCGGCCCCTTCCTTTCCATCTTGATTCTACTGTGCTCCATGCAGACAGTTGCAGCTACTGGAATATTGCTTGCACTTAGCTTGTTACATGTCTTCTCTTCCTAGACTGTGGTCTTAGGAACAGGGACCATACTTACTTCCATTTTAACCTTCTGAATAGGTTGCATAGTGCCTGGAACAGACTAGGTTCCCAATAATGTCTGCTCAAATTAATAACTGAATGTAAATCTGCTGTTGATGAAGCCAGACCTGCTTGTAAAGTGGCCTGAGATGACACCCTACCTGCTAGGTGCTCTAAGTTTCTTACATGGGCTAACTTATTTATTAAGCCATTAGTGAGTACTGTGTAATATCACCATGCTTTTCAGGGAAGGCAACTTGAATACAGAGATGCTATACTTAGATTGACCAAAGACATCCTGATATCATGTGAATGGCCTGGGCTTTGGACCCAGAAAGCCTGGTTTTAGGATCCATGTTCTTAATCACCATACTAACTCTTTGCTTTGGGATAGATCAAAGGTGCCTCCGTTTAAAGACAGAGTAAATTGCACCATTTCATATTTGATTTACCGTAAAAAAAATCATCTTTAGATCTTCAGCTCTTAGAAGAGTCATTTCAACTAATCTGATGGTCTTCCTTCCTCCCTCGCTTTCTCTCTTCCTTTATTCCTTCCTTCCTCTATTGTTCCTTTCTTCTTTCCTACTTTCATTTTTTCTTTTCTTCTTTCACAGAACAACACCTCTTCACCCCATTAACTATTGGGCTGTATAAAACAGAACGCAGTGAAGTGTCAATGCTTGAAAGAACAATGCCATATTTTCCCTACTAGCTTCTCTTATCGTCTCCAGGAGGATCCTTCAAGTAAGTCCAAGGTTCTATGACATACACTTTGTAAACCATCAACTTAATTCATCCTATTCTTTACAGAGGGAAAAACTGGGGCCAGTGCAGAAAGGGATTCATCCAAGTCTAGATCAGAAAGGTATAGTCCCAGCTGGGCGTGGTGGCTTATGCCTGTAATCCCAGCTACTCGGGAGGCTGAGGCAGGAGAATCGCTTGACTTGGGAGGAGGAGCTTGCAGCGAGCTGAGATCACACCATTACACTACTATTAAAAAAAAAAAAAAGGAAAAGAAAAAAGAAATGTACAGTCCTAGTGTCCAGCTCAGTAATCAAGCTATTTGTAGTACATGCTATGAGTCTTCAAGATGGCCATCAGATACTTTCAATCAAAGTCACCGAAACTCAATGGGAGAATACAGTTCAGTTGTTGGTGAATTATAGCTTCAGATAACTGAAGAAAACACATCAATTTATTTAAGATTGTTGTTGTTAGGAAAAAATATACGTGGTCAATCAATATTTGGAGGCAAGAACATTTGTTGCAATCTGTGCTTAAGAGGCGGATGTGTTTGTTTATTCTGAAAGTTTGCAAAGTGCCAACTCCCCAGCAGTGAATAACTTAACAATGCAAATGCAAATCCCAAACTCTAAACTGGCTCAGAAGAGGTGGTGATTATGGAAAAAATCCTTCTTCATCGAGCCCAAGGAACTGACCACCCATGAGCTGGAATACAGATCTCAAAGCAGGAAAGGAACAGATGTGTCCAAAGAGGAAATGGAAAACATAACCCAGAAACTAGCTGGTCCTTGGAAATGACCACAGGCAAGCGGAGGCAGGGGCAGTATTCCCAGGTGGTTCCCCAAGGCCTTTGGACTTCTGGGTTCTGGATGAGGATGTGATGTGAAGATAAGAACAATTGACTTTAAAAGGCCCCAGAGAATTTGCGTCCCAGAAGGCTTAGACTATTGGCTTAGATTTGGGGTTGCAAAGTCAATGTCTACCAGACCAGGCAGGAAATGAAAGTTAGTAAGTGAGTTGGGTGTAAGAAGTTAAAAGGTAGCTGACACTTAGTCTCGGTATTGGGAGGCAATGGGGAGGAGTGGGGATTGGGGGTAACTCAAGGAAAGTTGCCTCAATTAGAGACAGCAGCTGCTGGCCCTGAGTCAATTGTTGCCATATGTAAATGTGGGTCCAGTGTTGACCGATGTTTTGATTTATCAAAGGAATCCAAAAACCTTGAGTTTTATGAGAAATTGATCTGCCTTTTAAAAGATTGCCAACTATTACAAAGTTTTAAAAGCAGTCTGTGAGCTGTCTCCCTCTCCCTAATACGGCCACTAAAGATGGCCGTGGACTATCTGTGTGGTCCCACATTTAAAACCCTTGGAGTACACAGATGACGTCTGATTTCCCCTCTTTATTCTGTAGATGTGAAAAATATACCTTGGCTTTCATCTTAAGTAACATGGTTGATGGCAGAGCTGGGACCAGAACCAGTTCTGAGTTCCTCTTTTCTTCCCAATACAGATTCTAGAACAGTGTCAGTTTCTCAGAATTGGTCAGGAAGTTTATTCTGAGTAAGAACAAGTGCAGTCCTTTGTTCTTCATGGAGAACAGTGAATCCTGCCCTAGCCCTTGATAGTGATGTTATTGCTGTTAGCGATGATGCTGATGAATATCAGGTAGAATGTTTAGGGCAACAAGTAACAGAAAACTCGGATTCACATGGACTTAAATTCCTCCTCCATCCCTCTCTCCCTCCTTCCCTCCCTCTCTTCTCCCTACTTCCCCTCCTCCCTGCCTCCTTCCTCTCTTTCTCCCTCCCACTTTCTGTCTCCCTTTCTTCCTTCCTTTTTCTTTCTTCCTTACTCTCTCCCTCCACTCCCACCTTCCTCTCTTCCTCCCTCTCTTTCTTCCTTTCTTCCCTTCTTCCTTTCTCTCTTCTTTATTCTCCTCTTCCCCATCCCTTCCCCTCTTCCCTTTCTCCCTGTCTCTCTTCTTTCCTCTTTTTCCCTCCATTCCTTCTTTTATTTCTCATTTATTTCCCTTTTTCCTCCTTTCCTTCCTTTCTCTTTTACTTTATTCTTCCCTTCTCTTTCTTTTTCTATCTCTCCTTCCTTCCCTCCCTCCTTTTCCTACCTTCCTTCTTCCCTCTCTTCCCTTTTTCTTTCCATTCTTTCCTTTTCCTTTCTCCCTTCCTCCTTTCCTCTTTCTCTTCCTTCCTTATCTTCTCTTTCCTTTCTCTTCCCTTCCCCCTTCCCTCCCTCTCTCCCTATCCGCCTTTTCTTCCTTTCTCTTCTCCCTCCCGTTCCTCTCCTCCCCTCTCTTACCCTTTATTTTTCTTGCTCTCCCTCTCTCCTTCTCTCTCTCTTTCTCCTTTTGGTAACAACAAGGTTGACAACAGCAAGGGAGCCTATGTATTTCACTGATTCTCCTGGATGGAGAAAATGAAAATCATTCTTTTTGAAATGTCCTTTTAGGCATGGCCTGAGATTCTTCTTGTTAATCTAGTTGAGCCCAAGTGTCCACTTCTGGGCCAGTTATCAGTAGTCAAGGGATAGCTGTTTGCTGATCAGTTGGACTTTTCAGTTGACCCTATAACAGATGGGATTCTGCGGGTTAAGGCACAATTCTGGGTGTGCTCACCTTCCTGTTCACCTAGATACCTTGGCTCCTTGAGGATGCCAGTGAGCCAACTTGTGGATCTTCAGAATGTTCTTGTGGTGAGCTGCACCCTGGGCTTTTCCTCAAACATCTAGAAGCCTGGCTATCTGTTTTCCTGGTGAACACAGTCTAAGAGCAGAGCTTCTCAATCTTTAGTGGCACCAGATTGCCCAAGAGTGATAAAAATGAACTTTCCCAGGCTCCCATCCTCATAGGTCTGAGAACCTGAATATTTTTACCTTTTCCCAGGTGATTTTGATATGGGTGGTCAAGTACCATACTTCAAGGAGCCCTCCTCTAGTCTATGAGACCTAGGTGACTCCAACTCACACATATTTAAGAAGTGGCCACTGGCCACCTAAGAAATTCATAGGTTCATGAAAGGTAGAATTTTAACCTGTTATGGCACATTAGAAATTTCTTTTCTGTAATTACCTTTGAATTCTTAAAATTAGAAACTTGTGCCTGCATTTCCAATTATGGTTTTCTGGAGTGCATAGGAGGCAACTTTAGAAAAGAGCAGGGAAGCATTTGGGAAGAAGATAAAAGGAAGGCTATTAGTCCACTTTGAGCCACATCTCAATTCCTCCTCAGCCCACGGGCCACAGATATGGGAGAAGTTGCCCTGGTTCTGATTAATCAATGTAACGCGATTTGTGGAATTTTGGCCACTGTATGATTGAGGTTGTACTTACATTAAATAAAGTTGACTCACAAATGGGAATAGAATTGTTATGCAATTTAATCATTCTGATAACTTGAGGAAGTTTGGTGCTAGCATTTAACTCTTCTCTGTAATTTGCTATATCTCCTTTTTTTAAAAAAAAACATTTGAGTTCAGGAATACATGTGCAGGTTTGTTAATAGGTAAACTCGTGTCATGAGGATTTGTTGTACAGATTATTTAATTACCCAGATATTAATCCTAGTACCCATTATTTATTTTTCCTGATCATCTCCTTCCTCCCATCCTCCACCCTCCGATAGACCTCAGGGTGTGTTGTTCCCCTCTCTGTGTCCATGTGTTTTCATCCTTTAACTCCCACTTATAAGTGAGAACATGTAGCATTTGGTTTTCTGTTTTTGCTTTAGTTTGCTAAGAATAAAGGCCTCCAACTCCACCCATGTTCCTGCAAAGGACAAGGTCTTGTTCTTTTTTAAGGCTGCATAGTATTCCATGATGGCTCTGTCCCTTTGACATAGAGAGAGCAGACCTTGGACCCAGAGACTTGAAACCAACATCAATATAGTTATATTCACTTCAATATAATTAAAAGCATCTAGCTATCATTTAATTACATTGTTTCCCCTTCATCATATATCAGGCAGGTTACATGCCAGATTATGCGGACCTAAAAAATCCTCATAGCTTAAAATAACAGTTTTACTTTACATTCACACTGCTTGTCCGTCATGGATCTTGGGGAATTTTCACTTATTGGAATCACTTAAGAATGCAGGCTGATGTAGGGATCACCACCTCAAACATTGTCAGTTCTCATGGCAGAAGGAAGATAATTCTGAAAGTTTTCACATGCCTGTTAAATAGTGTTGCCTGAATAATACACAGGGAGCTTCTGTTTACAGCTCATTGGTCAGAACTAGTCACATGGCCCTGCCCAGCACAAGTGCCCAGGAAGTAAGAGCCTCTCATGTGACTGGGAGGGAAGAACCGGGGGTATTTGGTAAAGAGCACAGACATCCACCACACATTGTACGTATTTGCTCTGTTCTTCCATCATTGTTTTTTACTAGATTCTGAACATAGGTAACCTCCTTAGGGATGTGTTAACCTAGAGACTGCAGCCAGCTGTCCATGTAAAACTGCAACCAGACAGCCTGGGTGTGATCCTGGGCATTGACCCCTCCTGACTGTGTGACTTTGGGCAAGTCACTTCACCTCATTGGTCCTCAGTTTCCTCATCTGTAAAGTGGGATGATAATAATGGCACTGACTTCAGAGGGTCATTGAGAGATTAATGAAAGAGTTAATACATGCAAAGAACATTGAGTGTGGTGCATAATACACACTCAGTAAATGTTAGCTGTGGCTTTTGTAGCCCTGTAGTCAATAAATTACATAAGCAATTACAATTAAGTATAATGGGTGTAGTTGTATTAGGCAGGATTCTCTAGAGGGACAGAACTAATAGGATAAACGTATAGATGAAGAGGAGTTTATTAGGGGAATTGACTCACATAATCACAAAGTGAAGTCCCACAATAGGCTGTCTGCAAGCTGAGGAGTCAGGGAGCCAGTCAGAGTCCCAAAACCTCAAAATGAGGCAAGTCAACAGTGCAGCCTTCAGTCTGTGGCTGAGGGCCTGACAGCCCCCAGCAAATCACTGGTATAAGCCCGAGGGTCCAAAAGCTGAGGAACTTGGGGTCTGATGTTCAAAAGCAGGAAGCATCCAGTATGCAAGAACGATGGAGGCCAGAAGACTCATCCAATCTAGTCTTTCTGTGTTCTTCTGCCTGATTTTTTCCTAGCCATGATGGCAGCTGATTCGATGGTGCCTACTCAGATGGAGTGTGGGTCTGCCCCTTGTAGTCTACTGACTCAAATGTTAATCTCCTTTGCAACACCTTCACAGATATACCCAGGCACAATATTTTGCATCCTTCAGTCTAATTAAGTTGACACTCAATATGAACCATCACAATAGTGAATGGTGGGCTATGGTGGGGGGATCAAGCAGTGGGAAGGGAATCAAGCCTAGGGCTTTATGGGAAAAGGGTCTCCCAGCAGGAGCAGGGCCTGAAGGAAGAGAGTGGCAATCTTCCCCAGGGGAGGAAGGTAGCAATCTAAGTTCCAGTCAGAGGGAATTGTAAGTGTGCAGGGTTGTGGTGGGCTTTAATGGACTTCCGTTAAAGGAATTCGGGGTAGAAAGCTGATTTGTATAAATGGTTGGTACTTTTCCTTTGGTGCCTTGTAAGCGATATCGGGCTCGTAGCTCCTGCAGATATCTCGATTCTCAGCAAGAGCTGGCTTTCCAGAGTAGCCTTTGCCTTGCCCCTTGAATGTGAATACCTATGGCCTAAGACCAATTCATTAAGACCTCAGGACTGCTCTCAGTGGGTGGCCCAGGAACGACTACGGTCTGCAGAATGGTGGAGAAACTTTTCTTAGAGGATTTTTTGAAACATAAAGACTAAATAAATCAGCATTTGGATTACTTGAGCAAGTGGGTGTTTTTCAGAGTACAGAAAGCCAGGGTGTTTACGTGTGTGTTGTGGTTGGAGGTGGGGAGAGCTGGTGAGGAAGGAGCAGGAAGAAATCCACGGGGAATTTTTACAGAAGGCAGAACATTGCAGAGCTCTGTTTCCAAAGAGATAGATCAGAACCTCGTCAATTTGATGCTAATTGGGCTTCCCCAGTCACTTTGGCTTGGATTTGCTCATTATGAACCTTTAACCAGGTGTGTGTGTTTAAGAAAGCTGCTTTGGCCAGGCACGGTGGCGCATGCCTGTAATCCCAGCACTTTGGGAGGCTAAGGCGGGCTGATCATGAGGTCAAGAGATCGAGACCATCCTGGCCAACATGGTGAAACCCATCTCTACTAAAAATACAAAAATTACCTGGACGTGGTGGCACGTGCCTGTAACCCAGCTACTCAGGAGGCTGAGGCAGGAGAATAGCTTGAGCCCGGGAGACGAAGCTTGCAGTGAGCCGAGATCGCACCACTGCGCTCTAGCCTGGGCGACAGAAGGAGACTCCATCTCAAACAAGCAAACAAAAAAAAAAACAAAAAAAAAAAAAAAAAGAAAAGAAAAGAAAAAGAAAACAAAACTGCTCTGAGCTGCAGTCCTAGCGTCACTCAGCAGCCACCCAGCCTGAAACTTCGATGAGCCTCGTGGGTGAGATTGTCTGGCTGGCACCCTGGTAAGAATGTCATTTACTGAGACAAACTGAATTTTTAGAAAGAACTTTTACTTGACCAGTAGGCAAGAGCAAAACACATAGTGATAAGGCACAGCGGAGGTTTCTTACCCTCCAGGAATCATTAAACCAGCAAGGTGCACCACCATGACTTAAGCCCTACTGTGTGCCAGGCACTGCACCAGGTTCTTTTCCCAGATAATCTCATTTGATTTCCACAACAACCTTGAAATGGAAACGTTATTGCAGGGAGGATTCCCTGCTATGTCCGATTTGACACAGCTCATTAAGGAAACAGCCATAGCCAAAAATCACTCTTTTTATTACTTGGAAACATGTGTAGTAGATGTCCTGTTTTTTTATCTTATTCCTGACTCTGCAGCTTATCTCCTCACTCAAGGAAAAGCTTAACTACCTAATGTTTTAGTGTTTTGTCTCCTGAAGGAAAATGTCCTATATGCTTGCATGAAAATCCTTATTTTGGGATGAGGAAAGTCAAGTCATGCTAAGTTCTAAAGTGTTAAAGTTGAGATTGCTTTTTTTTTTTTTTCCATTTAATTTTTTTCTTTGACATAATTTCAGGCCTGTACACAAGTTGCAAAAAAAAACATTTCTGTATACTCCTTACCCAGTTTCCCCAAATGTTAACTTTACCCAATTTGTTTTTTCTTCCTGCTTTAATTTTTTTCTAAGCCATTTGAGAATCACTTGCAGTTTTAATGTTGCCTTACTCCTAAATACTTCAGTGTTTGTTTACTAAAAAAAAAAAGGATGGTCTCTTATGTTACTGCAGAAAAACTATTAAAATCAGAGGAATGATATTGATACAGATACACTGTTTAATATTTTACCAATTGACAGATAGTCCCTACAGTGTACTTAATGCTGAAACAGTAACAAGAAAGAAAGAAAAAAACAAGATAAAAAAGAGATTGAAGAAAAAAGGCAAAAGAAGGTCCAGGCATGGTGGCTCATGCCTGTAATCACAGCACTTTGGGAGGTCAAGCAAGGCAGGAGGGTCAGATCACTTGGGCCCAGGAGCTCGAGACCAGCCTGGGTAACACAGCAAGACCCCGACTCTACAAATAATATAGAATTATCTGGGGGTGCTGGTGCATGCCTGTGGTCCCAGCTGTGGTAGGCTGAGGTAGGAGGATCATCTGAGCCCAGGAAGTCAAGGCTGTAGTGAGCCATGATGCCACCACTATACTCCAGCCTGGGAAAGAGAGCTAGATCCTGTCTCAAAGAAGATAAAAAAGGAAAAGAAGAAGAAAAAGAACAAAAAGGAAAGAAAAACAGAGAAAAAGAAAGAAATGAAAAGAAAAAAAAATCTAAATCATACAATGCATTCAATGTCATGTCTTACAGTTTCTATTACTCTGGAAAAGTTCCTCAGTCTTTCACTGTGCTGTGTGCACTGACAGTTTTGAACAGTACAGGACAGTTATTCTGCAGAAAGTTCATCAATTTGGATCTGTTACATTAGATTTATGGTGGGTGCTTTTGACAGGAACAGCACAGAAGTGATGTTATGTTCTCTGCAGTGCATTGTATCAGAAGGTATGTACTGACACTGTGCCCTGTTATTGGTGAGGTTTAGCTTTGATCATTTAGTTAGGGTAGTATCTACAGTTTCCCCCACTGTGAAGTGACCATTTTTCCCTGTGTAATTAATGAGTATCTTGTGGGGAGAGATATGAAACTATGTGAACATCAGAACTAGAAACTCCTAACCCAGACATTCTGACTACAGAATCCACAAACATCTGCTACACTTACCATTTCCCTATGTAGTAGGTGTGTGTTCTGGATTTTCCAGGCACTATGCTAGTTGAATTAAATGTGTTGTTGCTTTTAACTCTCACAGTAATTTTCAGAGATATGGGTGTCCCATCTCTCACACTCAACTTCCCATCTATGTCATAGAAACAGATTCAGGATATGGAATGATAGACAATGGAGGCTTGGAAGGCTGGAGGAGTGGGAGGGGTGTGGATGATGAGAAATTACTTAATGAGTACAGTATACGTTATTTGGGTGACGAATACCCTGGAAGCCCTGACTTCACCACTACACAATATATCCATGTAACAAAATCACACTGGAACCTAATGAATTGATAGAGATAGAAATTTAAAAACTCCAAATATATTTGGGATCCAGATGAGTTAATCAGATCTTGCTAAAAGAATGAGAAAAGTAATTCCCAGTTCCATCCTCTGGTCATAGAACCCAAACTAGGAGCTGAAATGGCTCTCACAGATTCCCAAGGAGCAGATGTCTCTGTAACTATTATACAAACAAAACTCTTGCCAGAGATGGGAACTAATAGGGGAAAATCCATGTGCGTGCAACTTGGAAAGATCCTGGATCAACTGCAGGAATAGCTTTTTATGAGATTTAATATTCCCCTCACTGGAGACACATTACTATCAAATAATAAACAGCAGAGTCTGCGGTGTTGATCTTTAAAGTAAATCCTATTGCTATTAGCTTATCTGCCCAACTATTAAAACTAATAAAATAATAAACTCTATGACACAGACACTTAGCTCAGTCCAGTTCTCCCTTCTAACTGCAATTTTCTCCTTCTATGACTGTTGGGTTTTTTTCAGCAATTTCCTGCTTATCGCTAAACTATCTGGAACATTTTCATATGTTTGGATGACAGTTTTCAGTTGCCCTGGGATATTTTTGTATTCTTCTCTCGCTCTCTCTCTCTTGAAATTTATTGTCTCTTTTTACTCCAATCTTTACTTAACTTTTGCAGCCTGTCATCCCAGCAGGCAGGAATGCTTCTTTGTCAGGTTCAAAATCACCTGCCTCTCGGGGCCATTGTGAACTTGCTAAAGAAGAAGAGAAAAGGCACTCCAAATTAACTGCGGAGGGGAACCTGAATACTCATTCGGGCTTCATTTCGTATGCAGTCTCTGAGAAACTGGTCAAAATTATTTTATAAGCTTGGAGAAGATCAGGAAATAAAAAAACATACAGAGGGATTGCTTCTTATGTGGGAGTTAACTATATGTACAGTGACAGGATAAAGCAGCCTGAACATAAAATAAAAATATCCCCAAGTCTCCCTTCAACTATTGCTATACTAGACACCGTTATCTCATCCTTCTGTAAGTCTACCAGACACAGTTTTGTTTCCATCATGGAAGGTCTCTTTCTGTATTTGAGAACCAGAAAAAGCAGCTCACTGTATTGAAGGGGCATGTTGCATGTTGAATGTAAAAAGTCAGCTGTGCTTAAGGGACATATATATATATGCCCCTAGAATGACACTCAATATGGTGGATGCTCAGACTGAGTGAAGACCAGATTTACCATCCCATCTTACTCTTTGTAGCATGTATTCACAGTGAAATGTTTTGGTTCTCCCTCTCTCTCACCCTCTTTGTCCTAGAGCATAGAGTTGGACTTTCTTATAATAACTATATCAGGCTGAGCATGGTGGCTCATGCTTATAATGCCTATAAACTTGGGGAGGCTGAGGCAGGCAGATCACATGAGGACAAGAGTTAGAGACTGACCTGGCCAACATGGCAAAACCCTGTCTCTTATACTAAAAATACAAAAATTAGTCAGGTATGGTGGTGCATGTCTGTAATCCCAGCTACTCAGGAGGCTGAAGCATGAGAACTGCTTGAACCCAGGAGGCAGAGGTTGCAGTGAGCTGAGATCATACCACTGCACTCCAGCCTAGGGGACAGAGCAATACTCTGTCTCAAAAAAAAAAACAAAAAAAAAAAAACCAACAACAACAACAAAAAACAAAACTAGACCACCTCCCTGTATTTAATTCTCCAACACCCAGATCTCAGCAGGCTACAGACTTTATAACTTCATTCACTTGAAGTTGGCCTCAGTCTTAAGAGCATCACAGGTTCTAATATAAAAGAAGACACTGGGGTGAGAGCTTATTTTCATGTCTCAGGCATCTTCTATTCTATCTCTAGCCATCAGTGTTAGCAGTGTTTTGCCAATGTTCAGAAAAGCATAGTATCAGGTGACAATTGACAGACCGAACAGTAATTTGACCCACTGCCAAACCCCCACAGGTCTTACACCTTCCCCTTTCTTTTTAACTTAGTGGATTTGTGTATGTCTGTGTCTGAATGAGGTGAGAAATATGTTATTCAGGCAAAAAGAAAGACGTGCTTAGGAAGAGTTTTAATTTGGTCTGAATACCTTAGTACTTCAAAAAGGACTTTTCTCCACACTCTGCCCCCACCCAACTATAAAAGAAACCTATATTCATTACAGAAAATATGGAAAAAGCAGTATATCAGTCAAGGGACGTGAGTATAAGAAATATAAGCCAACTCTGACTGGCTTAAGCAAAACTTAATTTATTTGATGCATGGCCTGGATAACCGAGCACTGGCAGGAGGTTTTGTAAACTGGGTTTAGAAAGTGGGAACGGATTATGGAAGCTGTAAGAGGCAGGAGAGCAAGAGCCATAGCTGTAGTATCATGGTGGGAAGTTTCAGGTCAGCATGTCTCTGCTTGTGGTGAATGGCCGGCTCTTTCTGTTGCATCATTTACTAATTCACTAAAAATGCAAAGTCTTGGGACAGGGCATCTGACTGGGTGGACTAGGGTCACATGACTATTGTCTGGTTATATCTCTCAACTTCTGTAGTGAAAGGTGAACACCTAAAAATTCCCTGGCCACCAAGGCACCATAAGGGATCCCTCAAAATGACATTTGGATGTGGTAGTCAAGTCCATGACCTTATGATTTCCACCTCCTGATGTTTACATTCTTGTGTAGCAACACCCCCCCACCCCACATATACATTGAATCAGAGCTGGTCTGTATCAGATTATGCTAGAGGAAACAGTGCATAGCTTCAGAGTTGGGTCATAAAGGTCATTGTGCTTTTTTTCTTGGTCTCTTGGATTGCCTACTGTGGGAGAGGCAGCTGTCAAGTCACGAAGATACTCAAGCAGCATGTGGAGAGGCCCTCGTCGGGAGAAACTGAGGTCCCCTGTCAACAGCCAGCAGGAATTTGCCAGCTGTGTAAGCTGTGAGTGACTCAACTTGGAAGCAGATACTCCAGCCCCATTCTAGCTTTCAGATGAGAGTGCAGCCCCAGCCAACAACAAGACTGCAACCTCATGAAAGACTCAGAACTGGAATCGCCCAGCTGAGCTTCTCTCAAATTCTTGACCCACAAAAGCTGTGAGACACAATAAATGTTTATTCTTGCTTTAAGTGTCTGAATTTTGGAGTAAGTTGTTACATAGCAATAGGTAATTAAAACAGGGTCCTCCCAGATCCCTGGAGATTCTTTTAACTGGCTGTGCAGGTGCTGTTGTTAAGAACTTCTGCCTGCCATCTTCTCCAGAGCACTACTCTTGTGTGATGTGCACTCCCTCACCCACAGGTTCCTGAGAGTTAGATGTTTCCCCATCTCCCACCCCCAGCATGCAAGGCAGCCAATTTTTCCATTGGTACTTCTCCTTTATCTCAAAAAGGTACTGACCCTATGATGCAGTTTACACTCTAGAGCTCCCTTCAGGACCAGGCTGAGGCTTCACTGCACTGGGAAACACATATTTTCTGTTTCTCCCCTTGTCTATCTTGCTTTCCTCACCACCTTACATGTTGAGAACACATCCTCAGTAAATAACTTGCACAAGAATTTCCATCTCAGGTACTACTTGTAGGAAGGAGTAGTGGATCCCTGCTTCTTTCCTCTGAGCTTCTATAACAAAATACCTGACTGGGTGGCTTATAAACAACAGAAATTTGTTTTTCATCTTTATGGAGGCTGGAGGTCTGACATCAGGGTGTCAGCATAGTTGGGTTCTTGTGAGGGCTGTCTTCCTGGTTTGGCTGGCTTCTTGCTGAGTCCATATATAGTGGTAAGAGTGCAAGAGAGCTCTCTGGGTGCAACCCTCATGACCTAATTACATCCCAGAGTCTCTACCTCCCAATATCATCACACTGGAGGTTAGAATTTCAATATATGAATTTGGCAGGGGGACACACACATTCACAGACCTTTAGTCCAGAGTAGATGCAAAGCAATCAAAACACAAGATATGACTAATATTGTTCATCCTCTCACCAGCCCAACTTGCCTTCCCCCTACCCTCCCAGTATTTACACTTTTAAATATGCTCTACTCAAATATCTGCAACTCCCTATACAAGCAGAGACAGATTTGCCTCCTCCCTTCAGGGAAAAACATCCTTATCTTGTTAGTGAATGCACTTACCCACAAGCACAAGCTTCCTGGGTTAAGTTTATTTTCTTCTGTTATTTGTGCCCTATTTCAATATCTTGCAACCTATGAAATGGTAAATTTAACTGTTCCCATATACCATAGTCTGTGAAAAGGAGAAGAAAGAGAATCAAAATTATTTAGAATATGTAAATGTATATATCTGACACAAGGAAACAAGATACAATAAATGTTCATAAATACTCGTAAAGCCATAGATAAGATTTGCTACCCTTACACATCCCATTCCATATTTTGTGTTTGAGTTTAATTACCCAGTGAGGTGATCCTTTATTTCTTTTTTTTTTCTTTGAGACAAAGTCTCACTCTGTCACCCAGGGTGGAGCGCAGTGGTGTGATCTCGGCTCACTGCAACTTCCGCCTCCCAGGTTCAAGCAATTTCTTGCCTCAGCTTCCCAAGTAGCTGGGATTACAGGCACGTGCTACCACACCCAACTAATTTTTTTGGAACTTTTAGTAGAGATGGGGTTTCACCTCGTTGATCAGGCTGGTCTTCAACTCCTGACCCCGTGATCAGCCCTCCTCAGCCTCCCAAAGTGCTGGGATTACAGGGATCCTTTATTTCTGAGAGAACTAAACCCTCAATGTTCTTAAATGGAAGGACTTGCCATAATTTTCCATTAACTTTGACCACTGGATGTAGCCACCTGGGGCTGGGGGACACCCAGGGAATCCCCTTAGTTCCATTCATGGTCCTCCAGCTCATGTTGCAAATCAGAATTTCTATTTTCCTTTGATAGAGAGAGTCACCAATCCCAGCCTGATAGCACTATAAGCATCTCTTTTTATTGGAACATAAGGAGTCTCCAAAACCACAGGCAGCCTTACCTCCCAGTCATAATCGGGCTTCTTCTTGGAAGCATCACATGTTGAGATTTAATTGAGAGAAGTTACATGAGTGTGTCCAAGGTCAGCCGATGGTAGAGACCTGAATTCATGTTTATCTGATTCCAAAGTCTGAATATTTGGCTGATTCATCTGCTTCGGTGAGTGCAGACTTTTGTATCCTGTGTAGGTCTTGGTAGAGGACCAGCAGAAGTAGATATTAGTAGAAAAATGCCACCCAAGAAAAGGCAATGTGGGGTAGTGGAATGGCCCACAGCTAGAGTCCCAGTTCTGTCCTAACATTTATTCAATGCATTTGACATTATTTAGTAAGCTCTTTCTATGTGGCAGGCACTGTCATAGGTACTAAAAATAGAGCAGTGCTCATGAGCAAACTCTTGCATTTACCCTCTTAGTCATCTATCCCCTGGCAAATTATTTCACTTTGAGCCTTGCTCTCCTGACCTATAAGAGGAGGTTATTAATATCCACCAGATGAGAGCAGTCAATTTATTTTGTCACTAGGAAAATGAGGACATTAATACCAGATCTTGCTGGGGGACTTAAATCAGGCAAATGTAGGTAGATCCACTTGTTGCACCAATAGTTATGAAGCATCTACCATGGGGCAGAGGCTGGGCTGAGCTCTGAGAACATGTCGGTGATCAAGCCAAATGTTGTCTCTGCTCTCTTGGACCCGGCACTGAGTAAATCTGGATATTAAGCAAAAAATCACAACCACGACTAAGGTTTTCTATGGATACGCAGGTAGCCACTGCGACTGCCCTTATTGTTCCTTTGTCCTTGCCCTGCTGGTGCCTGTTTCCTCCTACTTCAAGGCCTTCAGGGATGGGAGAGCTTACGACGCCTTTTTTGTCTGTGGAGTCCTGAAAACGAGAGTAATGTTTTGATGCTGAACGGCAGAGGCAGGAAAGAGTTAAAGTGGAAAAGTTCCTCCACGGGGCAGCAACCAATGAGTCTGCTGCCATCTTGGCTGAGTTTTGCTGTCCCTTTGCCATGGCTTTAGGTTTATGGAAAAAAAAAAATAAACTCTTCAGGGAGGAAGCCTGTTTTCCTACAGCTCAGCTGAAAATCTCATCGTTCTGTGGAATTCTTTCCCTCTTGAATGTGCACAGTTTTGGGATAAATTTGGCTCCTCTGTCAGTTTCCTCTGGATGTTTTAATGCAGGGACTTATGGGCTCTGAAACCAAACATAAATGGCCAAGCGCTAATTCTGTAGTTCCTTGGTTCTAGCAGTGTGTGCCTAGCAAGGTGCTTGGCATGCAGTAGGTGCCCCACAAACATTTGCTGGACAAATTGCCACCTGGGGACTCCAGGCTAGTCATAACATTCCTGAAGGTCTTTCTTCTCACTCCTCTTGCTTGCAGAAGAAAAAGGTGTCAGCCTGTCTTTCTGCAACAGCAGGTCTGTGAGGGTAGAAATACATCAGAGTTCTTAAATAATTCATGTTTGAGGAGCACCTGTTAGGTATGTCACTGCACTGGTATTTTGCAGGTCAGATCGTTGAGATATTTAAAAAACAAGGAGACAAGCACATCACACCCATTTTCCCCTCCCATAAGAAGAGGTTACGAAATGATTTCTACTTTGACCCCTAATTCGTTTCCCTGGGATTCTGCTTATTAGTTGCTGCAAGCCTCATGTGTCTGGCAGAGATGTGTCTGTCTTCTTGTTGGCTAATGGTTTTGTCATTAGTCTGATGAATAGACTTGATCTAACATTCTTCAACTCCGAAGTAGGAGGGACTCTTCCCCTGACCACCCTGCTGACCCTGTCAGTTCACAGCACAGAAACTTTCCAGTTGGGCTTTTTTAAGGAGACAGATTAAACAGGAAAAGCATTTCTTTTTCTCTGGCCAAGTCATTTTGGATTGAGAGAGTGCAAAAGTTGCTTTGTAGTTCGAGAACCGCTCATAAAAGTAAATTTCTTTTTTGATGCGATGATTAGAATTGCTTTGCTAGAAGAAGTTACGTATAACTAGTTACTTACTAGCATATCTTGTATATTGTAATAAATTCAAGCACATGAAAGGCATATTTATTAAATGAGTAGTTATTATGTAAATGGAAAAAGACAAGACCAAAGGGCAACAGACATTCAACAAATATTTGATGAATAAAGAAATTAACAAATAAAATAAATGAATAAATGAACGAAAGTAGTTCCCAGGATGAAAGAATCATGAACTGGCTGAGACTGGAATGTGCTAGAAAATTGCAGGGCCTCTGTCAACAGATAATGTTCCCCTTGCTTTTCTTCCCACAATTTGCAGGGGTGGTTTCTCTGCACCTGCCTTTGTCCAAGGTGACTCATTTCTTCCGGCCACAAGTGTCTGACCAGAAATGGCATCTAGCCCCAGGGGACAAATAAAAAATATTTTCACCCAAGAAGACAAAACTGAAGCTTAGATGAAGATTCTGTGTTGCAAGGAACATGCTCATGTGGCTGCTATAGGAAACCGTCTTTCACTTGCCAATAAGATAAGGAAGAAAATGGTCTGCCGTGAGGAAGAAGAATAAAAGAAAAGGAGAAAGAGAGAGAGAAAAAGAGAAGGTGATTAAGGAAAGAGAAATGGGCTGCACCTGGTGGCTCATGCCTGTAATCCCAGCACTTTGGGAGGCCGAGGCAGGCTAATCACCTGAGGCCAGAAGTTCAAGACCAGCCTGGTCAACACAGTGAAATCCCATCTGCACTAAAAACACAAAAATTAGCTGGGCCTGGTGGTGCATGCCTGTAGTTCCAGCTACTCAGGAAGCTGAGGCAGGAGAATAGCTTGAACCTGGGAGGCGGAGGTTGCAGTGAGCTGAGATCGCGCCATTGCACTCCAACCTGGGTGACAAGGCAAGACTGTATCGGAAAAAAAAAAAAAGGAGAGAAATGGAGAAACAGGAGTCTCTGGATACCTGCAATTCTTTTAGTTCTTAGATATAACCTCAAATCTTTATATTTTCTCCAACATTTTCTCTGAAATTGGCACACATTGATTTACGTCATTACATCCCAAATACTCTTCTTTTTTTCTGAGGCAGAGTCTCACTCTGTCACCCAGGCTGGAGTGCAGTGGCACAATCTCAGCTCACTGCAACCTCTGCCTTCCACGTTCAAGTGATTCTCCAGCTTTAGCCTCCCAAGTAGCTGGATTTACAGACATGTACCACCACACCAAGCTAATTTTTGAAGCAGAGATGGGGTTTTACCATGTTGGCCAAGCTGGTCTCTAACTCCTGATGTCAAGTGATCAACCCACCTCAGCCTCCTAAAGTGCTGGTATCATAGGCATGAGCCACTGCGCTCGGCCCCCAAACACTCTTAACGTGTGTGCCCAGAGATGAGACGTTGTCGTCTTCATGGTCTTTGTCCACGCCAAGACAAAGACTAACTCTCTTAAGCAGCCTTGCTAATACTTGTAGCTCCCTTCCTACTTCTTAAGGTCCTAGGTTGTAATGAATTTTTTTTTCTTTTTAATTATAAGAAAGGAAGAGGGAGAAGGAAGCTGAAGTGGGGAGGAGAAAGAAAAAATGAAACGCCTTTGCCCTCATGTCTGTGAGCTGGCTGACAAGGCGCTGTTATTTGATTTGGTTGCCACTCAGGGCTGAGGTTTGTCTTCTTTACTTTTTGCATGGACTTCAGTTGCTTTTTCTTGGCTTCTGGCTGCTCGAGAGGACTGAAGGGTGTCCAGGGCAGGGCTGTGGTGTTTGCATTGGCTGGCAGAGCTGAAGGGGTGGCAGAAGGGCCTGACCTCCACCTCAGTGCAGCAGGAGTTTCCTTTCTGGGGTTTCTTGTCTGGGGATTAGGAAAATCACACCCACAGTTGAGCTTCAGTAAAACCCAATTAGAGTCTCCTGGAAGTGTTTGTTTTGTGGGGCTACCACTACAGATCATGGGAAACAAACCCTTCTCCTCCTCTTCCTGCTTCTCTTCTCCTGCAAGGGAGGCTGGTGGTTTTGGCTGCCTCGGTGGAAAAACCAATACTCTTCTGCAAATGGGTTCTTCTCACAGCCGTGAATTAGTGTTGGCACAAACACCTCTGAGTGGGGATCCCACAAAGGTGCAAGCCTTTGAAAAGACAGGACCTCAAAAATGTGTGGTGGATGGGGAGGGTGGGTCAGCTAGATAGCCAAGGAGTGGCCCTAAATGGAAATGCTGACAGAGTTGAGCGTTAGGAGGGACAAAGGTGTCCTGGAACCTTTCTCTGTGTCAGACAGGGCACTTCACCCAGTTTGCAAGGTGTTGGCCAAGGCATCTGTGAAACCCAGCAGCCGGAAAACTCATGACTGGCTGGGAAAAGCATGACTATAACAAGAAGAAGAAAAGAACTTGTTTTATGAATATATCTGCAGAGCCTGAAAACTGCAGGGAAGGGGAAGTTTAACAGAATGGGACCCTGGTGGACTCTCTCTCATCCACCTAAACACACACCTCTGAGGTTTCTTTTCTCCCCGATGCCCTTTCTCAAGCACCACCCCCACCTTTGCCACCCTGACCCCATTGGCTGGCCTTTACCTCCCCTTGCCCTCACCAATCAGCTGGGCCTGCCAGTCCGAAGGCTAGGCCATGACATATTTGCACCATGCGTAAATACCACTCACCATTAAGAGCTCCCTCTAATGAGAAACAGAGCCACAGAGGGGAAGCTTCAAAGTGGTTAACGGAAGGAAGTGCCTGGAACGAAATCCGACTTGATGTCCCAATTAATACGTCCCCTAATTCTATTTCCTCCCCTTGTGGGCTTGCAGCCGCCTCCCTCTAATTTCTGTGGGAGACAGAGGCTCGGCTGATGGGGAGGAAGAAACCTGGAAATGGGGCGGCTTCACGGATGACTTGATACACAGGCAATGGGCATATTAGGACAAATTAGGGAATTAAGGAGGAGGGAAAAAAAAGAGACGATGACAGTCAGAGGAAATGTCATCTCAAGTAATAGTATTAATGGAGACCAGGGCTTTGTTGGAGAGGGTAGCTGGAGAAATTGAGAGCTAAAAACACCAGCCAAATTGTCTTTTATTTCAGGCTTGGAGAGAGGAGCCATGGCCAGACTCTTTCTTTCTTTCTTTTTTATTTTACTTTAGGTGTATACTACAGCCAGCATTTCTCCCAATGTTCGATGAGTTTGTGTCCTTTGTAGGGACTTGGATGAATCTGGAAGCCATCATCCTCAGCCAGACTCTTTCTTCTCTGCTCTAGGATGTTGGGGAAAAAACAGCCATGGGTCTGTTCCATAGGATTAGAGGCAGGCCCCGATCTCAGCCCAAAGTCTGTTGTATCCAGATGAAGGCCTTATGGAAATAAAATGAAGTATAAAGATATCAGTCTGGCAATAGGCAAGTTAGAATAAGTGGTGGGCTCTGGAAGTGTTAAAAGACGTTTGAAATATCTCTTTATAGTCTAGTCAGCCTGCAAGTCCACCATTCAATAGCTCTTTTCCAGGTAGGTGTTGTCCTCTCTGTATTTTCCCATACAGAGACAGATGCTTGCAGAGGGCAAAACATGCCATCCCTGAGGCAGAGGGATAAAGAGTTTGTCAGGGGCATCGGACGCCCCCAAATAAGTGGTAACCAGAAGAGCCTCATCCACACTGCTGCGATGATGATTTGAGCAGTCTCTGATTGATTGAGCAATCTCTGATTGATTCCCATCTTCAGTTTCTCTAGTTTCTCTTTTCTATTCCCTGTCCATCTTGCACACACCTGCCTCATGATCTTTCTAAAATATAAAACCCATCTTGTCATTACCCCACTTGAGTATCTTGTGGGGCTCCCGAGTGCCTGTGTGGTCAAGTCTGGCCACCTTAGCGTGGCCTTTAAGGCCTGCCATAAAACACGTGGGTTTTCTCCGGAGCCTGGCTATCCTCTGCTCTCCTCCTGAGCTTCCACCCAATCCCAGGGTCTCCGCAGCCTGCCAAACTCATTCCTTCTCCACAGCCTGGAACATGGTGTCTTCATCCAGCTTTATCTTTCTCCCTCTTTGCCCAGAGGGCTCCCCGTTTTCCCATCAAGTCTAAGTTCAAATGGCTTCTCCTTGCTAAAGCCTTTCTAGGCATCCAAGTCACCTCTCCGTGTTCCTGAGGGCCTCCCTTTGATTCTCTGCACCATGCCATATCCCACTGCACTGAAACAATTTACGTTTTTATCTGGTTTTCCCAAAAAACCACATCTCCCAGAAGAAACACAGAGTACAGAACTAATGGTACCAGACTCTGTATATCTGCAGCGTTTGACATAACATCAGAGCTCTGTAAGTGGAAAGAGAAAGAAAGGGGAGAAGAAACAGAGGGTGTAAGAGATAGAAGTAAGGAAGTGTGGAAAAAGCTGCATTGTCTATGGCATAGTTTCATGAGTTTCATGATAATTTAACCCAGCCACTCAGTTAGATGTAAGATTGAGCTGAGTTTACTTTGACACTCCTTCAGTTTAAGCAAATTGGCCAGGTTATACAATGTAACGAATGGTTAAGAGCCTATGCTTTGGAGACTTGGATTGTTGGAAATTACTTAACCAGCGGGATTAGAGGCAGGCCCCGGTCTCAGCTTTAGCTCTCTCTGAGCTTCAGTTCTCTCATCAGTAAAATGGGAACAAGGTGACCTTGAGGAGCAAGCAAGGGGAAATACTTAAAGTGTCTTTCCCAGGCCCTGATACGTAGAAAGTGATCACTAAAATCTAATAGGTGTCAGAGTCTGAGCCTGGGAATTCTGCCACCTTCTCAGCCCATCTGAGGTTCTTTCTCCCTCCTTTTACTGGCCTCTGCTGCCCAGGCTCTGCCCTATAATCTGAATTGTTTGCTCTTCCTGCTGCCAGGATAGACAACTCAGGGAGTAGTCATTGCTTCCATGCCAACAGTCACTGGCATTTTGGGTACTGGGAATGATGTCACTCCTGTGTCTTGGCTCCTTAAAGGATCTGGTGCATGCCACACACATATGCAAATAAAAGAAAGTCTCCTGGTTACATCATCTGCTTGGGAGCAGAAGTGGTGGCAAAAATGTGCAGGTCTGTGATCATATATCTCTGTCCCTTTGCTGTGGTTTTCCAGACAGTGAAGAATATGGAGGAACTGCTGAGACCACATGGCGGGGGCGGGGGGTGTCTTTTCCGTCAATGTTAACCTCTGTACAGCTTGAGTGCTTTTCCTCATGTCCCTAAGACCTGTGTTCTTGTTTGGAGCAGAAGTCACCACTCCCTGGCCAGACAATGCTTGTTCATGTAAACATGGATGCAGTGGTCAAAGAAATCCCTGTTGGGATTTCTCCTCAGGAAATCACTGCAGACAAGAGAATGTTCCTAAGGTCCATAGACGATGGCTTCAAGGTTGGCTAGGCATCGCCCAGGTCTTTCTCCAAGGGGATGAACTGGGTGCTAGTGGTATTGAGAACTTACCTGAGAGGCCTTTCTATTGGAATAGTCTGTGGATGTGTTTGAGTCCAATACGTTTTACTATTGACAATTTTACTTTGGTCAGGAACCAGAGAGTCTCCCTCTTCTTGAAAACTCATGATATTTGCAGAGTTCTTCCTTCTTCTAATCCTCTTTTTCCAAATACTTCCAGATCCATGATTTACTGGAGATTCTTCTTTGTAGTTTGAGACTTTTTTTTTTTTTTTTTTAGTTTTTGAGATGGAGTCTTGCTCTGTCACCAGGCTAGAGTGCACTGGTGCAACCTCTACTGTCTGGGTTCAAGCACCTCCTGCCTCAGCCATCGGAGTAGCTGGGACTACAGGTGCGTGCCACCACGTCCAGCTAATTTTTGTATATTTAGTAGAGACGGGGTTTCACCATGCTGGCCAGAATGGTCTCGATCTCTTGACCTCATGATCTGCTTGCCTCAGCCTCCCCAAGTGCTGGGATTACAAGTGTGTGTCACTGTGCCTGGCTGGAGTTTGAGACTTTTTAAGTCTCCATTTGATCGACTTAAAAAAGATGTCATCAAAGGTTAAGCCCAAGTGCCATAATTGCATGATGTGATATCCAGACCTATTTCAGGGCTGAAGGACTTATTCTCCCCAGCTTCTAGGGGTGTTGCCAGGTGAATGCTTTTAGTTCCCGGTCCTCTCTAGGTATTGACCTCAGCTGGAAGGATCCCTCTTGCTCAATATTACTTCTTCTTCCAAGGACAGCCCACAGCCAAACATTGGTGTGGCAAGAGAATTAAGGCATATCCCCTCTTTTCCTAACTGAAGGATCATCCCATTTTCAGAACCCCCATGGAGTCAGTTGAGGCTTTTGCTGAGACTGCATCACAGATCAGCTTCTCTTTCCTTTCACCGAATCCTGATTCTTTTCCTTCCCTTCTAGCTCCGATATATGTCCTGCACATTAATCTTCACCCCAGAATGTTTCCTAGAGAATCTGCAACCTCACAAGGTGAAAGTGGCCACTGTGAGTCCGAACTACAAACCTCAAGACTTCAGCTCAAGACATCCATGGGCAGTTCCTGAGTGTTTACTAGGTACCAGGAACTGAACCAGGAGCTGTAGATGAGGTGATGAACAAAGCTCATGGGACCTGCTCTCATGGGACCATGTTTAGAAGGTAACAATTATTTACAGGGGTGATGAGTATTAAGGAGAAAAGATACACGAGGCTGGAGAAGTAAATACTGAGTGTTACACCAATCTGCGGGATAATATAAGGCTCCCTGGAGGCTGTGATGGTTGGATTAAGACCAAAGGCTGATGAGGACAAGTTAGCCAGGCAAAGGTAAGGGAGGGAAAGACAGCAGCTAAGAACAAGTAGAGGTTGGAGGATGCATGGCATGACAATAGAATTCACAGGACTCTGGGAGAGGTGAGGAGCATGGTATAAAAGGAGTCTGGGTGCATGAGGCAGTGTCTTGGACCACCCGGATAAGAAGGAAAGCTCTGGATTACATTTACTGTGTCACCCAGAACTAGGTAGAATCTATTCTCACTCTGAATCTAGTGGGGCTTGTGACTTCCTTGACCAATAGACTACAGCAGAAGTGATACTATGCCAGTTCTTGGCCTAGGCTTTAACAGGCCTGGTGATTTCAGCCTTCAGTCTGGAAGCCTGCCATCCGGTTGTAAAGAAGCTCATACTACTGCTGAATAATGAAACATCCACGGAGGACAAAAGACCACATGGAAAAACACAGGTGCCGTGCATCTGAGGAGGCCTATGTGGACTTTCCAGCTCAGCCTGGCAAATAGCTAAATGCAGTAAGTAAACCCAAACAATGCCACTTGGGACAAAAGAACCACCTGGCTGTCCCCAACCTGGATTCGTGACCCACAGGATTGTGAAAAATGATAAATCATTTTTGTTTTGAACCTTGGAGTTTTGAGTTGGTTTGTTACACAGCAATAGCTAACTGAAACATTCTCCCTTAGGAAAAGAAAATCCCTCATAATCTGTCTTTAACAACTCAGAATTACTGAGTGCTAACAATGTGCCAGACTTTGTGCTTTGGGATTTTTATATTTTATTTCATTTAAATCTCACCAAAAACCTGATGAAGTAGGCATTTATGTCCATTTTAGATGTGGAAAAAAAGATTTTCAGAGTAAATGCAACTTGACCCAAACCACTCAACTACTGAAGTGGTGAAATATGGATTTGAACACAGAACCCAGGCAGTGTTTGCTTTTGTTGTGTTCTTGTTGCTGTTTTGAGACAGGGTCTCTCTCTGTCACCCAGGCTAGAGTGCACTGGCACAATCTCAGCTCACTGCAACTGTCAAACAATTCTCCTGCCTCAGCCTCCTGAATAGCTGGGACTACAGATGAGCACCACCACCCCCAGCTGATTTTGATATTTTTAGTAGGGATGGGTTTTATCAGGTTGGCCAGGCTAGCCGTGAACTCCTGACTTCAGGTGATCTGTTCGCCTCGGCCTCCCAAACTGCTGGGATTACAGGTGTGAACCTATTGACTTTTCCTGCATGGGCTTGAGGAGGGAGGTCATTGAGACCTGGGCTAAACATTGGATCTGTGGGAAGATTTGTCCATAGATGGTAGATACGTCTGAGCTAAGGCTTGTACTTTTTGGACAGTAATTCCTGCATCTCAGGTGTTTCCACAGCTGTCCAATGCCTCCTAGGACTCCTGGTTCCTCAGTAAGCAAGATTTGTCACACAGAGGTCAGGACAGGGGGAGACCAACCCCAAACTGCAGTTAGTAGAGCTGGTTTTAGCCCCAGTTTTGCCTCTAACTTGCCAGATGACCTTGGGTCATGACTTCTCTACCCTGTGCTCCTATTTCTCCATCTGAAAAATGAGAGCAGAGTTTTCCTGGCATTTCCAGATTCTTCCTATCAGCAAGCCACCAAATCTATTATACGCTCAGTTTGTATATCATCTCACGTTTGTAGATTTGTCCAAAGCTACAAAATTTGTTACCCTGGGGATTTAAACATTCTGGTTGTAAATGATTTTGGATGCACCTGAAAACAAATTTTAGAAATGCCTGTCTGTTGCCACCTGCAATCACCGCATGTGCTGCTGATGTCAATACCACTTTGGTAGACTTGGACCCAGGTGGTCTAGGGGGGCCTGTTGTTTTAGTAGAAGGGTTAAGTTCTGAGCAGGAAAATGGGTTTCGGGCCTGGGTCCCCACTAACCTGGCCAACTGACACTTCTTAAGCCAGACCTTGAGGAAATGAAACACAAATCACCCAGTAGCCTCGTTTTCAACTACACTTACCCCTTTAACAGCAGAACAATCTCTTCCTGGGTTTTCTCCATCTCTGGGCAGCCAAGCTTCAGACAAGGAGCTCACACTGGCCCCTTTCACTTTGTCTGACTTCACGGTTGCAGATTCTCTTGGAAACAGGTTCTCCGGTGAAGATTAATGTGCAGGGCATATATTGGAGGTAGAAGGGAAGGAAAAGAATCAGGATTGGGTGGAAAGAAAAGTTGAGCTCTGATGAAGTCTCAGCAAAAGCTCAGTTGACCCCATGGAGGTTCTGAATATGGGATGATTTTTCAGTTGGGGATGGGGGGGCATATGCTCCTTAATTCTCTTGCCACACCAATCTTTGGATCTGGGCTGTTCTTGGGGGAAGATGTAATATTGAGTGAGGGGGATATTTCCAGCTGAGGTCAATACCTAGAGAGGGCTGGGAACTAAAGGCATTCAGCTAGCAACACCCCTAGAAGCTGGGGAGAATAAGTCCTTGAACCAAGGCACTCTTCAGGCTCTTTACCAGCAACACAGCCTCACCTTTTTCTGCAGGTAGGCAAGGGAAACTGGAGGCTTCTCATCCCACTGCAGCCCCTCATTACAGAATGAGAGCCTCCACAACTGAAAGTCAGACTTGGCGGAAAGACACTAGGCAGGGAAGCAAAACCAAGCTGAGAAAGGGAGCTTTTTGGCATGGGAAGGCTTTCCTCAATACTGGGTGGTGAGAACTTCCTCCTAATCTTTCCTTCTAGAATAATTTGGTATTTTAAGAGCCCCTTGTCTGAGGATTTGCTGCCAGGAGATGGAGAAAATCCAGAATGAGACTGTTTTTAATGGGGTAACTGGAGCTGAAGAACAAGGCTGATGGGTGGTTTGTGTTTCATTTCCTCAAACTCTGGCTGGGGCACTGGCGTGTTACATTATGCTTCAGAGCTAGCTGCATAGAGTAGAAAGAGTACTGGATGGAGAGAGAATAATTGTGCATGACAACACCCATCACCATCATCACCATCATCATCAGTAACATTCATTGAATGTCTATACTCTTGACATGGCTTAACTTACCCAATTGAAACTCACAACAACCCCCTATGAGATGGATCTGCTCTTCCCCCATTTTACAGATAAAGAAAGGGGTTAAGTCACCTGCTCAAGATTTTACATCTGGTAAATGCAGGGATGAGAAATAGTTGCAAGATGGGACACTGAATCTGTTCTTTCCTTCTCTCTGGGCCTCGAGGGCCCATTCTATAAAATGAGGGTTTGATCAGTTTGACGGTGGCCTACAAATTTTATTTGTTAAAAAATCATGGTCCATTTCTTCAAATGAAGCTGGTCAGAAAGTATAAGATATAAATAAGAACCAAGTGGGATTGCCCTGTTGATATAAAGCAGAGATATTTAGAATTCATTTACAAACCAGAGGGAAAAACCTTCTCTCAATGTGCCTTCTAGCTTTGTTGTTTCAGGTTTCTGAAAGTCAAATCCTTGGAAACCTCAGAGTCTCTGTGGATGGTTTAAGGTATAGTTGGTGATGCTGCAGTCCAAGGTAGCAAAGTTTCTCGATTGCAGACTTTCCACCATTCATCCCCTCCACATGCCAGGCCCTCATCGAACCGTATACCTAGCCTGATGCAGAGGAGGGGAGGAAAAAGAAAAAGATGTTCTTTTTTCCTTCGTGAATTTTTGTATCTTTTGGGAAAAAGGGGAGTGGAGAGGGAGAGACAAGTCCATGGGTCATTACAATGTTGAGTGATAAGTATTTTAACATAAATAAATACAGAGCACTGAGAGAACGGCTTTTAATTTATACTCAGAGGATAGGAAGGCTTTCTGGCATGAAAAATGGGTAATAGAGCTAACGGGAGTTGGGGGCATGGGGCGAGGAAAACATTTCAGGGAGAGGAGACCCGTGTGCCAAGTCACAGAAAAGGGAGCACTTGAGGAACCGTAAGCTGTGTAGGGTTACTGGGATGCAGTCATGACAGAAGGCATTAGCAATTGACACCTATCTCTTTTATGACTGTCCCCCTCCACTCCCACCATCTTATTCTCCTCCCAGTGCTCTATTCTGCCTCAGCACAATGAGGAATACAAGGGGCAAAAAGTTGATGTTTGGCTCTCAGCCTTCTGAATAGCTGGGACTACAGATGAGCACCACCATCATTAAATACATCATAAGAACCCACATGGAACCCACTTAGGTTGTCTGAGAAACCCAGCTCTTGCCTTCTTAATACAAACAGGAAACTCCTACCCATACTCAATGGCAACCTGGACATTTCCAGACTGAGGAAATAAGGTGAGGTAGTGGGAGGAGAAGACATGTGAAAGAGTGGTATGTTTTATGGCAATGAAACGCAGCCATCTGGGGGAAGCTGGTCTGCAACCCTCAAACCCGTTCTCCCCCATTTCTCTCCCGAATGTCTGATGCTTTCTGTTGCCTCTGTGACTCACCATTTCACGAGGTGGTTTACTTGCATTCCCTCTCCAGTGTTGCATCATTACCAGAAAATAGGTCTCATAGCACAGGGTGGGAAACTAAAAGGCAAGGGGGAAGAGACCGTGGTTGCCCAATGTGTGCCTCATGAAAAACTAGTTGTGAAATCTGAGTTCACAGCCCCACCTGCAATGCCCCGGACGTCTGATCACAGAGGCCTGGCCCAGTGTGCCCAGGGTGAGAGCCCATACTTGGGTGTCAGAGAGAGCTGGGTTACCGCAAACTTTATTTTGCCTGATATTCATGTTACAAACCCAGCTTCCTTGTGATTGGTATTTATTTAGAATCTTTTTTTAATCTTTAATTTTCAACTTTCTGTTAATTTATGTATGCCTCAGAGAAAGCATATCGTTGATTTAAAAAAAAAATTCATTCCCCAATCTCTTTTAGCTGAAGACTTTAATCCCATTATGATTAATGTGATTCCAGACTAGTATGAGTTTATTTCTGTCTTCTGATTATGAGATTTTGATTTAAATTTATTTATTAAGACATATTTATTTTTAAAGCAGTTTTAGGTTCCCCAGAAAACTGGGGAAAAGTTAGAGAAATATCCCATATACTCCCTGCCCTCACATGCACAGCCTCCTCCATCATCAACATCCCCTCCCACAGCCAGAGTGCTACCTTTGCTACCATTGGTGAATCCACATTGACACCTCATTCTCTTCCAATTCCAGAACGTACGGAATGTACAGACAACACCAAGAATGAATATTAGAGTTCACTGTAGGTTTCAATAACTATATAATGACATGTACCCACCATTATAGTATCACACAGAACAATTTCATGGCCCTAAAAACCCTCCGTGCTCTGCCTCTTCATTCTTCTCTCCTCTTTAACTTTGGACAACCACTGATCTTTTTAATGTCGCCATAGTTTTGCCTTTTCCAAAATTTCATGTAGTTGAAAGCATACAGTGTGAGCCTTTTCAATTGGTTTCTTTCACTTAATATTTTTTTCCCCATTTATTTATTTTATTGCATTTTAGGTTTTGGGGTACATGTGAAGAACATGCAAAATTGTTGCATAGGTACACACGTGGCAGTGTGATTTGCTGCCTTCCTCCCCATCACTTACATCTGGCATTTCTCCGCTTGCTATCTCTCCCCAGCTCCCCACCCCCCACCGTCCCTCCCCTATTTCCCCCCAACTGACCCCAGTGTGTAGTGCTCCCCTCCCTGTGTCCATGTGTTCTCATTGTTCAACACCCACCTATGAGTGAGAACATGCGGTGTTTGATCTTCTGCTCTTCTGTCAGTTTGCTGAGAATGATGGTTTCCAGGTTCATCCATGTCCCTACAAAGGACCCAAACTCATCGTTTTTGATGGCTGCATAATATTCCATGGTGTATATGTGCCACATTTTCCCTGTCCAGTCTATCATCGATGGGCATTTGGGTTGGTTCCAGGTCTTTGCTATTGTAAACAGTGCTGCAATGAACATTCGTGTACACGTGTCCTTATA
>NW_022436942.1:73106758-73107205 GCF_009761245.1 Sapajus apella
GTAGTGCTCCCCTCCCTGTGTCCATGTGTTCTCATTGTTCAACACCCACCTATGAGTGAGAACATGCGGTGTTTGATCTTCTGCTCTTCTGTCAGTTTGCTGAGAATGATGGTTTCCAGGTTCATCCATGTCCCTACAAAAGACCCAAACTCATCGTTTTTGATGGCTGCATAATATTCCATGGTGTATATGTGCCACATTTTCCCTATCCAGTCTATCGTTGATGGGCATTTGGGTTGGTCCCAGGTCTTTGCTATTGTAAACAGTGCTGCAATGAACATTCGTGTGCATGTGTCCTTATAGTAGAACGATTTGTAATCCTTTGGATATATACCCAGGAATGGGATGGCTGGGTCAAATGGAATTTCTATTTCTAGGTCCTTGAGGAATCGCCACACTGTCTTCCACAATGGTTGAACTAATTTACACTCCCACCAACAGTGCAAA
>NW_022436942.1:73107305-73108305 GCF_009761245.1 Sapajus apella
TCTTCCACAATGGTTGAACTAATTTACACTCCCACCAACAGTGCAAACGTGTTCCTATTTCTCCACATCCTCTCCAGCATCTGTTGTCTCCAGATTGTTTAATGATCGCCATTCTAACTGGCGTGAGATGGTATCTCAATGTTGTTTTGATTTGCATTTCTCTGATGCCCAGTGATGATGAGCATTTTTTCATATGTTTGTTGGCCTCATGTATGTCTTCTTTTGTAAAGTGTCTGTTCATATCCTTTGCCCACTTTTGAATGGGCTTGTTAGTTTTTTTCTTGTAAATCTGTTTTAGTTCTTTGTAAATTCTGGATATCAGCCCTTTGTCAGATGGGTTAACTGCAAAATTTTTTTTCCCATTCTGTTGGTTGCCGATTCACTCTAATGTCTGTTTCTTTTGCTGTGCAGAAGCTGTGGAGTTTGATTAGGTCCCATTTGTCTATTTTGGCTTTTGTTGTCAATGCTTTTGGTGTTTTGGTCATGAAGTCCTTGCCTACACCTATGTCCTAAATGGTTTTGCCTAGGTTTTCTTCTAGGGTTTTTATGGTATTAGGTCTTATGTTTAAGTCTTTAATTCATTTGGAGTTAATTTTAGTGTAAGGTGTCAGGAAGGGGTCCAGTTTCTGCTTTTTGCACGGGCTAGCCAGCTTTCCCAACGCCATTTATTAAACAGGGAATCCTTTCCCCATTGCTTGTTTTTATCTGGTTTGTCAAAGATCAGATGGTTGTAGATATGTTGTGTTGCCTCCAAGACCTCTGTTCTGTTCCATTGGTCTATATCTCTGTTTTGGTACCAGTACCATGCTGTTTTGATTACTGTAGCCTTGTAGTATAGTTTGAAGTCCGGTAGTGTGATGCCTCCCGATTTGTTCTTTTTACTTAAAATTGACTTGGCTGTGCAGGCTCTCTTTTGGTTCCATATGAAGTTTAAGGTGGTTTTTTCCAGTTCTGCAAAGAAGGTTATTGGTAGCTTGATGGGGATAGCATTGAATCTGTA
>NW_022436942.1:73108405-73109642 GCF_009761245.1 Sapajus apella
TGATGCCTCCAAATTTGTTCTTTTTACTTAAAATTGATTTGGCTGTGCGGGCTCTCTTTTGGTTCCATATGAAGTTTAAGGTGATTTTTTCCAGTTCTGCGAAGAAGGTTATTGGTAGCTTGATGGGGATAGCATTGAATCTGTAAATTACTTTGGTCAGTATGGCCATTTTCAGGGTATTGATTCTTCCTAACCATGAAGATGGAATGTTTCTCCATCCGTTTGTGTCCTCTCTTATTTCGTTGAGCAGTGGCTTGTAGTTCTCCTTGAAGAGGTCCTTTACGTTCCTAGTTAGTTGTATTCCTAGGTATTTTATTCTGTTTGTGGCAATTGTGAACGGAAGTTTGCTCTTGATTTGGCTCTCTTTAAGTCTGTTGTTGGTGTATAGAAATGCATGTGATTTTTGCACATTGATTTTGTATCCTGAGACTTTGCTGAACTTGCTTATCAGTTTCAGGAGATTTGGGGCTGAGACGATGGGGTCTTCTAGATATGCAATCATGTCGTCTGCAAATAGAGACAATTTGACTTCCTCCTTTCCTATTTGAATGCCCTTTATTTCTTTTTCTTGCCTGATTGCTCTGGCTAGAACTTCTAATACTATATTGAATAGCAGTGGTGAGAGAGGGCATCCTTGCCTGGTGCCACATTTCAAGGGGAATGCTTCCAGTTTTTGCCCATTCAGTATGATATTGGCTGTTGGTTTGTCATAAATAGCTTTTATTATTTTGAGATACATTCCATCGATACCTAGCTTATTGAGGGTTTTTAGCATAAAGGGCTGTTGAATTTTGTCAAAGGCCTTCTCTGCATCAATTGAGATAATCATGTGGTTTTTGTCTTTGGTTCTGTTTACGTGGTGAATTACGTTTATAGACTTGCGTATGTTGAACCAGCCTTGCATCCCCGGGATGAAGCCTCCTTGATCATGGTGGATAAGCTTTTTGATGTGCTGTTGCAATCGGCTTGTCAGTATTTTATTGAAGATTTTTGCATCTATGTTCATCATGGATATTGGCCTGAAGTTTTCTTTTCTTGTTGTGTCTCTACCGGGTTTTGGAATCAGGGTGATGTTGGTCTCATAAAATGATTTGGGAAGAATTCCCTCTTTTTGTATTGTTTGGAATAGTTTCAGAAGGAATGGTACCAGCTCATCTTTGTATGTCTGGTAGAATTCAGCTGTGAACCCATCTGGACCTGGGCTTTTTTTGGGTGGTAAGCTCTTAATTGCTGCCTC